>NW_015386577.1:110295-120841 GCF_001527695.2 Protobothrops mucrosquamatus | reverse complement strand
AGCTATTCTCCGAAGCACCCGAAGGCAAGAAGCAACGGATGGAAACTAATCAAGAACTAAGGAGAAATTTCCTGACAGTTAGAACAATTAATCAGTGGAATGACTTGCCTCCAGAGGTTGTGGGTACTCCAACACTGGAAGTTTTCAAGAAGAGACTGGACAACCATCTGTCTGAAATGGTAAAGGATTTCCTGCCTGACCAGGGAGTTGGACTAGAGGATCTCCAAGATCCCTTCCAACTCTGTTATTCTGATTAACACGGCAGGGTTTGGAGTCTACAATACATCCCTGCAATTCCAGTGATTCCCTGGGGACAGCAGAATTGTGGAATTGTGTCCTCCCTCCAGTTGAAACCTAGCCAGAAGTCATTATGAGCAAATAATCCCTGTGGTTTCCTTGATCCTTTCTGATGCTGCACTTTCCCCAGAACAGATGACAAAAAGACAGATGAAATGATGGACAACTGAATATCTGGAAGCAGGAATGTAACCTACACATGCAGATGTTCCCTTTCCCTTTTCTTTTGAATGTATTTCTTTTGTTTCTGTTACTGTAAACGCCAGTATCACTTCTGGATTCAGACAAATTGAGACAGATGCTTGTACGCATGTGAAATGTGGATGAAAGAAACGTATCTTCTTGTAATGGAACCAGGAAGAGTTAATTCTACCTTCCCTTTGGTGTCTTTCTTTGGTGATGCCCAAGAATATCTAGACTGCGTTATTTCCTGAAGTGGCTACCTTGTTAGTCTTATGCCCTCTATCATAATATATGGAACTGAGCCATTATTTGATTTAATCATGGTTTTTAAAATAAACTCCAGGTGGTTATTTTCCATATTAAACTAAGTTATAATTGTGGTTTACAAACCACAATGACAGAATCAATAGAAAATATTAAGCCAAAACCAAAAAAAAAAGTGACATTATAGGTTCGGGCAACGTGTCAACCCTGACAATGTTTTTTTTCCCTGGGTCAAAGCCGTGTGGGCTGAAGAATGCAGGTGTGGTAATCAGAGAGTAAGTATGTCTAGAGCAAAGTTTGCACATTCAAAACCATAATTCCCATTTCTTAAAATGTGTCGATTAATTCTCTGTATGTATTCTCTAGCTTATCACTTCTTAAAACCACCAAGTGTGTCTTACTTATAAGCAGCAGCAGCTAGAAGGGAATGGGAAGTCCACAACAAAGGTTTGTGTCAACGCTGCAAATACTGTATATTCTTGCTTTGACAATGTGCAGAACTGTCTGGTATTTATATAGTTAAACCAGCAACTGGGAAAGAGGGAGGAGCATAAGGATAGCCCGGGAGAAAGAAACCGGAAGTAAATCACATCTTCCAAGTTGATTGGAAGATGTGAACCATGACCCTACAATAAGGGAGTGGGAAATGCTTGGAATGTATATGCATAACGGAAGAGAAGCAGACCTAAGCATTTCCACCATGCTGTACTGACGTCTCTGTAACCTTAATAAATGCTTTTAGGAGAAAATATGCCTGAAAGTCCTTTTAAGTGTTTCGTTAATCAGACACATGACAGTTTGCATGCTACACATTACACATCTATCCATAGCTTTTCAACTTAGTAACCTCCACAATTATAGTCTCATATAGCAAAGCAGTGGTGAGGTGAAACTGGAACTGGGTTTATGAACTTACTTCAGCTTTCTTTGACTTTACAGATCTGCAAAGATCATCAGTGCAAGGATTAGTCATAAAGTTCCTTTTCCACCATCATGGCTGCAAATGCTATGTGAGAACTGCCTGTAATTCTCTGCCAGTGTTATTAATAGTGGTGAATATCTGTAGCTCGAGCATAGGATGAGGGTGTAGGTTCATTCTCTGAGCTTGTGGGTTTCCGAATGTTTCGTTACCAGGCTAGGTAACATCTTCAGTGGAGTTTAGGAGATGTCACTGTTAGTGTTCCAATGTTCACAACTAGACTGCCAGGCATTAGCCAGAGGGATGGAATCTGCTAAATCTGGTATCCAAAAATGACTCTTATTGGTCATTTTAAGTGTTATTAATGGCCTTTCTGACTGTAAAATTGGGGAATTGAAATCCAGCATGTTTGGATCTCTCTCTCTCCATTTTGTTCAGAATGCAGCAGAGAGCAAGAGAGCTATTTATGCATGTTTTATTCACTTAATAATTTTTATTTCCTGAAATGCTATATTTTGTAAAGCATTTTTCCCCATAGCTTTTTAAACCAACCCCTGCAATAAATTCAGTCAATCATGCCTCGGTGAACTATGGCCCAGAGTTTTAGCTGAAGATAGGTAGACAGTTCCTTCAGAAACTGGAAAGTGTACAGCTTTCCAGGTCTCCTTTTATTCTGCTTTCAGTGAAAATCAGAAGAAACTTCTTAACTTTTAACAATAGGAGTCCCTGGATAATAACATGGTTCACTCAGGAAAATACATTCATCATCAGACGCTTCTCTTGACATATTCAATATGAACAGATCAAAGTTTGCAACCTGACACTTATTTTAGCACAGATTTTAATCACCATTAAGCCATCTGGCACCAGTACAACAAAATACAAACGCCTTCTTGGTTAAAGAACCGCTATTTCCCATTCAATGGCATTAGCACTAAATCGGTTTCTTGGGAACTGTCCCAGCAAAACAGCTGTGCTAAGATACTGTGTCTTAATGAATAATGAGAATACCCAAATAAGCTTGGGATGGATCCCAGTGGAACCACATGGTGGATACAGGTTGACCACTCAAAGTTGCTCCTACAACAGCGGTTCTCAACCTATGGGTCGCGACCCCATTTGGGGTTGATCGACCATTTCACGGGGGTCGCCAAGCAAGGCTGTCCGCCATTTTTTTCCCCTTTTCCGGCGGGTGCCTTACCTCCCTTGGGCTGGGCCAGCTGGTGGTCGGCCTGCTCCGTCTCTGCCGCTTGTCAGCTACGCCTCGGCCGGCGCAGGGGGCGGAACCACGCATGCGCGGCGCTCCCGGGCAGGGAAAGTCCTCGACTTACGACTGGTTGGGTAGTCCTCGACTTACGACCGGTTTAGTCCTCGACTTACGACCAGTTTAGTCCTCGACTTACGACCAGTTGGGTAGTCCTCGACTTATGACCGGTTTAGTCCTCGACTTACGACCGGTTGGGGGTCGCGGCATTAAAAAGGTTGAGAACCACTGTCCTACAACTTGCTTTGTCACCAGAGACTCCCATGATCACAAAGGTACAAAACATCTTCCCCCCTCCTGAGGCAGCTACACTGATGCTCACGCTTCTTGTAAGTGATGAGACGTTGGCTAATTTTAGTCCTGTCCCCGAAATTTAAGGATTCTATTTCTTTTGGAGGCCACTTACAAAACGCCAGGATTTCAAAACACAGCATTAGGTTACTAATTAAATGCGGCCTTCTATTGGGGAAATATTTATTTATTTATTTAGACATAGTTCAAAGTAGAAGTGCCTGATTTTAAAATCTTGCATTGCTAGGAGACAAGGCTCCCTGATGTAAATGAGCTTCCCAGGCACACTGCAGCAGCTGGTTTTGTTGAATTTATTGAACCATAAAGTAACTGGGTTTGCAATAGATGCTAATTCTAAAAAGGAAAAGCCTAACCAAGAGCAAAGGTACCCAACATTCGCTTGTATGTTCTTTTGTTCCTTTATTTGCATTCTAATCTCTAGAGCAGGGGTAGGCAACCTTGGCTCTTTTATGACTCGTGGACTTCAACTCCCAGAATTCCTGAGCCAGCTTGCCTACCCCTGCTCTAGACCATAATGTCTACGTTCGCACATCATACCATTTTATCAAATAACTCGCAGTTGAGTTCACATAACATGTTAAACAAGTGTTTCTGAACTTTGGCAACTTTACGATGGCAACTCCCAGAATTCTCTAGCCAGTCTTAAAGTTGCCTAGGTTAAGAAACACTGTGCTAAAGCAAAGCCAAACTACACCACAATTCAGTATGATATGTAAGGTCTCCTTTACTAAGTGGCTTTAGGCAAGCCACTAAATTTCTCTTGTAACATAAAGATAATAATGAGAATTTGATAATAATCTGTTACATCTACAATGTACCGATGATAACGATTTAAATTACATATTGTCATTACAATTACTGAAGTAGCATTACATGAAATGCTTTGATCATTAAGAAATACTAAGGACGTTAGTACCTTAAATGAAATCTGGGAAGCAAGGCTATCAGTTACAGACTCAAAGACTGCAGCAGTCATTTGGTTTGCACATTTAACAATAATTTCTGATACAAGTGCCACAATCTACCCACAGCAAGCAGTTGCTTACAAACAGATTTCAAATGGAAGCCAATGTGGACTTACCATAAGGCTCTGGGCAAGTCTAAGTCCTAAGTCTTTATAAATCTCTCTATAGTCACCTACTCCTCAAAGCTGCAATCACAATAAAGAACACAAGCCAAAAGTGGGTATAGATGATTTTCAGAAGAACCCATGTAAATGTAGAACATGATCATATTCATTCATTTTAAAAATCTGTGTAGTTTATGTGTATGTGTACTACATATAGCTGTTAATTGACATATTATGATTAAATAGGCTGAGGTGGCAAAGACCAAGCCACCACTAGATAGCAGCAAAGAGTTGGATTGTTTTTCTCCCATGGCCTCCCTCTTGGGGTCATTCATATTTTTTCAACCCAAATAACTTTAAAAGGGTTCAGCCCAAGCTCACACTGTCTTCACTAAAGTGCTTTGGAAATTTTCTTTTAAAGGCCTTTGAAAACTTTGAGAATGGGACTCCATTCCTATGCACAGTTTATGTAGCTGGTAGGCTAAAAAATAATCAGCAGGCAGAAAACTGTGTGACTTTAGGATAATAATGAGTAGTTTGCACTTGGAGATTGTGAATCTGGTAATTCTGCAAGGACTGCTAGTTGAATAACATTTGTAGAGTTTATGAGCAAAAACTTTACAAAGCATAGCCAGAGAAATGATCACCAGCTAATGTCAGCATATTAAGCCATTAAGCGAAGGATAGACAGCTTGTGCCTCAGAGCTATATCAGAATCCAAACCCTTGACACAATTCAACAGCGTGATTACTGCAAATCAGCAGTAGGGATCATTTTTAGGCAAGAAACATGTGAAACCTCTATTGTAGTCCCCCAAATATGCAAAAACAGCATAGGTTGTAGTAAAAACCAAAGATGAAATCTCAGTCACATAGCAAGGAGAAGTTTCTGGATCTTTCCCGTCATCTAGCAGACATCTGGATTTTTGTACCCCAGATATAATATCCCTGATTCATCCAAAATAGTGTCTTTTATTCCACAAATGGGAAATATGTGGCCATCCAGATGTTGCTAAACTACTGGTCTCCAACAGCACTTGCTATTGGCCATGCTGGCTAGTTGCAAACAATATTTTCAGTTCTGCATTTATTGCTATTTTTTCTGCTGCTAGTGAATCTGCTAGTTCTTTTTTTCCTGAAATTATACTTTATTAATTTAAAAGTCAGCAAACTTATTTAAAAGATCCAAGAACAAGTTCAGATTCAATAGCAACATTTGTATTTACTGAAGTAAACAAAAGGAGGAATGTGGCCTATTGTACATTGCAAAAAAGAATTACATTTTCCTAAATTCAGTCAGAAGTAACTTTTCTAGTATATCCCAACATTTCCCATCTTTTTTATGTTGATTTTTCCATTATAAAAAAATTCCTATAGTTTTTCATAGCAGGGAACTAGTGATGGAGCTCTGGATTTTTCCAATACTATGCTATGGCCAGCCTTGACTGCAATTGGGTCTGACAACTTGATCATTAAGCAAAGTGGTCATTAGGTGAAAAATCACATGACTACAATTGTGCTTATGATTTTACTTCAGCTTTCCTGTGCTTAGAGTGTCAGAAGGATATCACCTCCAAATTGTTGGGTGAGCCCAAACAGCAGGTAGGATTTCCTGAACTTGATTAATGAGAAAGTCAAGATAAAATAATGGTTAAAAGGGCAAATCTTATAGCTTTCCCCCCCCCACTCCCCCACCTTTGGGAATGCTTACCCCATTGTTGGGATAGTTAACAAGAAGGGAATTGTCTATTTATCCTTTTATGACCTCTTATTTCCCTCTTCCACTGGTTGCACACTTTTAGTATTATTATTTTCTCTGTTGTTTTGCAAGTACACTGAGTGCTTCTGTACTGGAGACAAATTCCTTGTGTGTCTAACCACATTTGGCCAATAAAGAACTATTCTATTCTATTCTATTCTATTCTATTCTATTCTATTCTATTCTATTCTATTCTATTCTATTCCATTCCATTCCATTCCATTCCATTCTCATTCACTGCAGAGGAAGGGATTACAAGAGAGTAAGCAGATACACAATGGAGAATACATATTAAAAGGAACATACTAGTGCTGGCTATTTGTTTAGTGCACTTGCTCCTGCAAGCTATGAGTTGCTTAGGAAGCAAAAAAGCTTTCAGCAATCGATTAGAGTCTTGTCAATTATAGGCAGCAATGCCAGCTAAAAGGGTTTTGCTGTCTATGCCTATTTATTAGGTAGCCTTGCTAATTTATCTGGGAAAAAGCCATAACTTGTAATTGGCATTAATGGTTGTGGGAAGATAGAACTTATTCCCCCTCCCCCATGCTTCCAAATCTTCAAAGAACATTTAAGAAATCCACTGATATATGTTGGCTTTACTCATTTTATATCTCTTGCTTTCAGAAAAAGTATCACTTCTGTGTTTTGATTTGTTAGCCACTTAGTCTCAATTTCTGGATCTTACAGTTACATACTTCTGTTTTTCATAGTTAAGCTTAATGTTCAATCTTCTGGTTTTCCACATTTATTAATGTCTTTAATAACAAGTGGCAGTTCTTTTGTTGGTTGGATAAAAGAGCACAATATCATCAGCATATGCATTCCCATTCTGTTCACGTAAGAAACTACTATTTTGCAACTATTCATTATTTTGGATTTTCCATAGTAGCATCTCTACTTATAATATGTACAATAAATGTGTTAAGGAACATCTCTGTCTTGTCCCTTCATAGATCTGGAATTTTCTGACTCAAAATTATTAGTGCTTATGTTATGTTATGATATTGTTCAAATGTAGCTGAGCAAAAATTATAATCCAAATGGTATTTATTCAAGATTTTTCCTAGGAAAAAAAACATCGTAACTGATCAAAGGCTTTATGTACATCAAGAGGAAAAAAAACCAAAGGTGACCTGTATCTTTTGTTCTAATTAGTAAGATTTACATTTTTCTAATAAGATCTGAGACTTGCTTTCCTTTTCCAAAGCCATATTGATCTAAATTAATATGTTTTTATTATTTTTTTCAAACCCGTAGCTAATGTAGACATAAATGACTTTGCATCTTGGTTTAGCAGAGAAATTGGCCTATAATTAGCTACCTTGGTCAGCTCTCTATGTGGTTTCAAAATGAGCACAATTCTTGAGTCTTGCCAAGTGTCAGGCACTTTGCCATCTATAAGGATATCATTATATGCTTTACATAAATAATGGCCTAATTTGTCTTTACGTTTCTTGCAAAAAGTACTGGAAAATCTATCCGCTTCTGGTGATGTATTATTTCTGATACAGAAATATCACCATTGAGAAACCTCCTGTGAAATAAGAAAATAGGATTTAGTGAAATATTCTTAAATTAGTCTCCTTTGTCTTGTTTGATTTTGAATTATCTGATCCATGGCATTGCTTGCCCTCCTGAAATGCTCAGACAATGAGGCACAGGAGCTCCAAATGAACAACCTGCCTTCAGTCCCATAAAAAGTAACATTGGGAACTAGGTTTTAGGAACAATATGTAACTGTATTCTCAGTGTGTGATGCATCTCCAGAATTACTGGGCAATTCCTAATCAGGGTAACATCGAGCCAGGATTATCGATTAATTCCCCAGTTCATGAGCCAGGTTGCTTGGAAAATATGAACATTGAGATCCCAATCATTGGAAGATCACTGGGGTAAGAAAACGGAATGCATCCCCTTCCTGTACCCTGACCCTGTACCTCCCCAAACAAGTCTTTACCCCCCCTTTTTTCTGCTCAGTCGTTTTAATTACAAAAGACATTAGTAACAGCCAAATGCTTGCTTTTAATTATGCTGATGAACCATCTCTAAATCCTCTTCAGTTCTTCGGGTGTTAATTATAGTTTGTCATACTGATACCTTTGAATATGGATTCACCCCAAGGAGGCTAGGGGAAAAAAGAAGCAGCGGTCTGGGACTACATGATGCTTAGCGGGGTAAAATAAATAAATAACTAAACAAAACCAGGCCTTCTCCACATCGCTTACTTAATAAAACCTTGTGAAAAAGACTAAGATTTTGATCTCTGAAACCTGCAGTCCTTTTATTCTAGTGGGGCGTATGAGCTTCATTAGCACGTCGGCCTCCTTCAGAGCAAGGTTACATTATTTGAATAAGAATGTCCTTGACAGAAAACTATATCTCTGGTTTCAACATACAGTACATTTATTGGGAGATATTCCTTAATTTGTTTAATTTATTTCCTTTTTCTTCCCGGTTTGCTGACCACATTTTATTTTATTTTTTAAAGTAAACAAAATACTGGCAATGACAGAAAGGGCTACAGCAGATAAATTAAAAAGCTGAAAGGTATTCTAAAGATTACTACAGCCAAGCTTCACTCCCTGCCTCAAGAACCCTGCAGACTGGAAAAGGAAAGCAATATAAAGTAATCATAAATGTGAAAATCTTTGCCTAGAAATAGGAGAGGCACTAATGCAAGGGTATCCATAGGAAGGAGACCAAAATCTACCAAATTTTGGGAACATGGTGGCATTCTATACACACACACACACACACAGTGCTTTTTTTGTAAAAAAAAAAAAAAAGGTGCCGGAACTCACACACATCATACAACCTGCCTTGCCTACCCTACAAGGTGCCGGAACTCCGTTCAGGGCGTTCTATAACAAAAAAAAAAAGCCCTGCATACACACACACACTCTCTTATTTGGTGTGATAAACTATTTTTTAAGTTAATATTTGTCTACTTCATGTCTTGTTAGGAGATAAGTCAGTCAGATCATAACCTCTCTTTACTCCTAGCAGCCTTTAAATTTTTTATTAAGTACATATGCCTGAATATTTCAATCGGCTAACTATTGTTTAAATTGAGTGCTTCCACTCGTATTTCTTCATTATATTCTGAAAATAATAAATCACAAAGACGCGAACTAAATCTCAGGCGTTCTCAGAAATACTCCGTACAGGCTGTGAGAACAATTCATCAGTGCAATGTTTTGTCTCACTGCAGATGAAATGGAGCTGACTTGAGAAAGCTTAATGTGCCATGGAGATCGAACAAGATGGGGAGAACTGGACTTTTGTCGGCTCTGGTAAATTAAGCTTTTGGACTAGAAACTGTGAGGATTCCAAGCTTGTCATCAGATTTGAATTTTTTCCCTTTACAGAGTTATACAGAGTTATGTACTAGAGACAAATTCCTTGTTGTCCAATCACACTTGGCCAATAAAGCTATTCTATTCTATTCTATTCTATTCTATTCTATTCTATTCTATTCATATTCTACTCTACTCTACTCCACTCCACTCCACTCCACTCCACTCCACTCCACTCCACTCCACTCTACTCTACTCTACTCTACTCTACTCTACTCTACTCTACTCTATTCTAATGTCTATCCATTGATTCACCCATCCCAAATAGCAAGAAGATTCAAGAATTACACAACTGTTATTTCCAGGGCTTTTTTTGTCATAGAACGCCCAGAACGGAGTTCTGGCACCTTTTTTGGATGGAACTTTGTAGGGTAGGCTAGGCGGGTTATATGACATGTGTGAGTTCCGGCACCTTTTTTGTTTACAAAAAAGCACTGGTTATTTCTCCTTTGAGTTATTTTTCAACGCCCAGTGGAATAGCAGAGAAATCTGTAACGTTTCTTTATTATACTAGCAGTTAGTATAAAACTTCCTGACAAAGGAAATTGAAACAAAACATTACATGGCCACATCACTGGATTGGATGCTTTGTTTTTAGTTTCAAATGTCTCATTTGAAACATTAGAAAGGCAAGTGCTAAAAAAAATGGTTATGTCTATATTAGAAAAGAAAATTAATCGTCAATGAAATTCCTTTTTCAACTGATTTGGGGAACTGAAAGATCATTCAGTCCCACGCTAGATATTGCACTTTGACTTTCTTCAGATAGATTGTCTTCAGTCTCTGCTTCAAAGTTTCTAGAGATACCTGCTTCCAGAAATATTTGTTCCATTGTCCATGTTGTCCATTGTTGTAAAAATTATTATTTTTGCCATTCACCCCATTCATTCAATTAGGTACCATCTAGATATGTTGGAACTTCAAATTCCAGCCAATCCAGAAAGATTGAGGAAAACTTCTATGGAATAAGTAAAAGTTTCTCAAAGCTATTTTTGTCTGGAAGGAAAATAAATGCGTAAGTCATATTATAGAAAAGAATGTTTATATATTATTTGCATTAGTGTTTTTTCACACCATTCCAAATGGTCACCTCATGAGATCTGTGAACTTTGAGCTTTTAAATG
>NW_015386577.1:12132-109896 GCF_001527695.2 Protobothrops mucrosquamatus | reverse complement strand
GAGAAACTTCCTGACAGTGAGAACAATTAACCAGTGGAACAACCTGCCTCCAGAAGCGGTGAATGCTCCAACACTGGAAGTTTTTAAGAAGAGACTGGACAGCCATTTGTCCGAAATGGTATAGGGTTTCCTGCCTGAGCAGAGGGTTGGACTAGATGACCTTCAAGGTCCCTTCCAACTTTACTATTATTATTATTATACAGTACTAACTCACCACATTACAAAAATGATATTGAGACTTTGGAAGAAGTGCAGAGAAGAGCCACTAAGCCTGGAAATTAAAACATATGAAGAACAGTTGCAGGATTTAGGTATGGGCCAGTCTAGAGAAAAGAAGGACTAGATATGGCATGATAGCAGTATTCCAGTATTTAAGGACCTGCCACAAAGAAAAGGTGGTCAACTTATTTTCCAAAGCACCAGAGGACAGGGCAAGAAACAATGGAGTGAAACTAATCAAGGAGATATGCAGCCTGAAATTAAGGAGAAACTTCCTAACAGTGAGGACAATTGACCCGTGGAATAGCTTGTTGTTGGCAGTTGGGGTACTTCATCAGTGAATGTTTTTAAGAAGAGACTGGACAGCCACTTGTCTGGAATGGTGTAGAGTCTCCTGTTTAAGCATAAATCATGAAACTGACTGTAGTGGTTAACGAGAGAGAGAGACAGAGAGAGAGAGAGAGAGAGAGAGAGAGAGAGAGAGAGAGAGAGAGAGAGAGACAGAGACAGAGACAGAGACAGAGACAGAGACAGAGACAGAGAACACACACAGAGAGTCATGTTTTAAATCTCAGATCAGTGCTGAATCCCCCACTGGTTGAAGATAACATATTTAAAAAACCATTTTATTAAAACAACTCCTAAAAAGATAACACAAGCAAACATAATAACATCTAAGAGATCAGGTTAAATATTGGGCCATACTATTCCATACTCCTGGGGAATCCTATCTTTATTATCTTCAATAATACCATTAATAAAAGGATGCCAAACATCATACAATTCTTTTGGATCTGGATATCCCTTAATATATTTTAATGTCCTTTTTCCCATAGACACCATTCTTTATTTAACCTTAGCGTATGTCAAGTGATGGAGAAGAGTCTGATTTTTACTAGTGATCAATGTTCACCTAATAAACTGTGTTCTTGCTAGTGTCTGATTTCAAATAAGAACACACTTTAAGATATAACCATATTGCTTATAATTTGTAAGGTTCCAGACTGAAGGACTCCTACACCATCTGATGACTCTGTCTCTCGTCTGTTTATTGTTTGCACATGCTCAGTGAATATTCATATGGTATCATTTCCCTCCCTTCAGAGAGAGAGAGAGAGAGAGAGAGAGAGAGAGAGAGAGAGAGAGAGATGAAGATAACATATTTAAAAAATCATTTTTTTTATTTCTTGGAATTGCCTCATTAAATAGCAGTATCTTGGGTCCATAACTAAAGAAGGAGAGACTCTAGAATTGTTTCCTTGTCCTCTTATCAGAGAATGTTTGAAAGAGAAGTTCCTGGGAGTGATTCTATAGCTGCCTGCATACCAAGCATGTGCCTCACCATATGTCTCCTGGAATGCGAAGAAAAAATATAGAAGCTTCAAACAATGCATAATAAATGATTGAATTAAGGGTATTGGGCCAAGTTTTATGGAAGGGATTCATTATGTCAGAATTAATCACTGCTTCTCCCCGATATCAGCCCTGATAACTTGGTTCTGTGATTCTGCAAAACTGGTTCAGTAATTCCTTTGAATAATTGATAGAAGCAATTTTATTCTTTATTATTAAGCTAACTGTACAGCTGAATGAAGTAACCAGTGAACATTACTACAGGCAGTATGTAATGAATTTTGTAATATTTCCTCAATAAATTATATAGTGCTTTCAGTAGATTATTTATCTAGCTCTGTTTAATTAGGAAATGTCATGGCCTCTCTTAGTAATTCATGGTTTCACTATTAATGTATAAAGCTGGGTCAGATATTTCTACAAAAAGGAATTTCATTATACCATGAGCTCCTTGCAGAGATGCTCACTCGCAAAAGGGCATTTCTTATTCTGTAAGGAATATGAGGAGCACTTCATTGTGGATATAGAACCATATTGGTATTCAAAATACAATGAGACAATCCCTGGACAAGTGAATATTAGAAATAGATAACATTTGTGTAACTTCTGGTTTATCTACTATAAGAAAGCACAACTGTTTTTCAGTCCTAAGCTTGCTACATAGTGCTGGGTATGAGTTGGGCTAAAGATGCAGCTGTACAGGTAGTCCTCGACTTATGATCACTATTGAGCCCAAAATTTCTGTTGCTAAGTGAGACAGTTGTCAAGTGGGTTTCGCCCTACTTTACAACCATTCTTGCTAAAATTAAGTGAATCATTGCAGGTGTTATGCTAGTAACACGGTAGTTAAGTGAATCTGGCTTCCTCATTGACTTTGCTTGTTAGAAGATGACAAAAGGTGATCACATGACTGCAACCATCATAAATATGAGTCAGTTGCCAAGCATCTGAATTTTAATCATGTGACTGTGGGGATGCTGTAAATGTGAAAAAGTTATAAGTCACATTTTTTGGTGCCGTTGTAACTTCCAATGAACTGTTGTAAGTCGAGGACTGCCTGTAAAGAGGTACACTCACAAACATGAGGCCATGTGCATTCCACCTGCTAGGCTGGTAGCAATTTTGATCAAATGTTAGGAGATGAAAAAGCATCCTTGTATTTGTCCCTCCAAGTGCTCCTTGGACAGATTGCTGGCTCTTTGATACTGATAGCAACAAGGAACTCAAAAGATCAATCAGAATAGAGGTGGAGGGGACCTTGGAGGTCTTCTAGTCCAGCCCCCTGTTCAAGGAGGACACCCTATACCCTTTCAGACAGATGCTGTCCAATCTTATCTTAAAAACCTCCATTAACGAAGCACCCACAACTTCTGAAGGCAAGCTGTTCCACTGGCTAATTGTTCTCAATGTTAGGAGGTTGTTCTTTAATTCCAGGTTACTTTTCTCCCTATTACTTTCCATCCATTGTTTCTCTAATTGAATTGAATTCAATTAAAAAAATTGAATCCATTGTTTTTTTTAAAAGACTTGAAGAGGTTTGCTGGAAAGTCTAGTTCTTCTCTGATTGGGAGGATGGAGAGAAAATCTCATTTTCCCCGAGTTAGTAAAAGGGTCAAAGTAGTTATAGTCTTTCCAAGACTTACTGAGAAAGAGGGAAATTTCTAGTAGATCCTGCTCCAGAGGATTTTCTACCACACAGGTGCAAGTAGATCAACTGCCTAGCAGGGCAGCAGCCAACCAGTTACTGTGAATCTTCAGTCCTGGCTAATACTGACATTTGGAGAAGCTTGAGGTAGTTTACCGTCTTTCAAGTGAATGGCACTGCAAGCCTGTGTGAAGACAGCAATGATACCCCTTGCTAGCAGCAGTACTCGTGGGAAGCATTATATCTATCAAAAGCTCTGTGAGAGAGAGGGGGGGAGGGAGAGGGAGAGGGAGAGAGAGAGGAGGCAATAGAGTGGTGGCTTTTGCATCTCAGCTTGCTGGTCTCCCTCGAAGTTACAAATGTAGCTCTCATTTATTCATGAGTTTTACTGCATGCATAGGATAAAATAAAGCACTTTGTAAGCTTTGAACATAGGCCAAGTTAATCCTGCACATATGGGACAGGTCTCTGTGGAGAGTCCAACAAGTGGCAAAGTGGTTATTCCTAAGTTTGGTGTTACTTCTTGTTAATATACTTATCTTTGCATATTTTAATGTTCTTGGCCAGCACAGAAGGGAATTTGGGGTTCAAAACAATAACAGAAGCATTAGCTTGCTGATAATGCATCTATGAACATTTCGAGCAGTAGGTCTCTGATGACTTATTTATAAAAAGTCTTTCTTTAGCCAGTAAGACGTCCTCTGAGCCAGTGGCTCAGAGGAAAAAAGAAGGAAGAATAAACTCCACATATTCAGACAAAAAGATTCCACTGTCGTGCATATTTTACACAGTAGACTTTCCTTAACAATGTTTTTTTAAAAAAAAAAATCATAAAGGACAACAGAAACAACACAATTCCAGTCACATCATGAATCCATCAATATCCATAGGTGCTCAACCATCCAGAGGCACTCAATCTTCTAACAATATAGTTCAGCCTTCCAGTTACATTTCAAGCCCATCTATATCCTTAAGCACTCAACCATCCAACGAGGCAGCAAATGCTTTCCTGAAAAAATAAGCTAACCTTCTTCTTAATTAAGGGCCTGGCAGTTGAACAATTTCCTCAAGGGTGACACAACTGAACACAGGCTCTCCTGCCTGGCCCCTGGCCCATTCAGTGCAAAAGATATTCCTGAATATTCGCTTAATCTGCTTGTAGATGGTCTGTTTCCCTTTCTGTGAAGACACACAACACTGAAAACAAAGTTGAGACGTTTCCGGGCATTCATTCTCATTTTTTTTCAAGTTCTACTGGCAGAAGCAGAAGAGAAAGACAGCAGCATTTGCAGTAACATTGCAATGCAATTTATACTTCATACTCAAAGAGTTCAAGCTGTCGCCTTTCATTTCTTTCATGTATTTGCTTGTTGGACTTATATCATGCTTTTCCTCTTAGGGATCAAATGGTTTACATGGCACTACTTCCTCCAGTTTTTCTCTCAATGGCAATCCTGTAAGGTAGATAGAGCTCTGTAACAGTGTATGACAATGGCCATGGGAGACAGGAAGAAGAGACACAGCCTGGACAATCATTGTGTACAAAGCATCTCAGTCCACAGATGCAAAAGAGACATAGAAAGCATCTCAGAAATGACCATCCCTAGTTCTTTGGAACATAAGGCGGGGAAGTGTTTTCAGACTTGCGAGGCTCTGTTACCATCATCTTACAATAAAAGTGGTGGTAGCATTCATGGATTGTGCTCCTTGTCTAGACTACCTTGGCCAAAGAGCTCCTGTGGTTGATGGTGGACTTGATCCTGGGTTTCTCCAGTTCCAAGTACAAAACTTTAACCAATAAATCACACTGTGGTGGGGCACAGAAGAATTTGGTTTGGACATTTATAAGCAAATATAGTTAGTTAATACATTGCATTTCAGCAGATTTTTCAGTGCCATTCCTGCACCACATGCATCTCTAAGGAAAGCAATACATACTCAAACACAAATGTATTTGTCTGTCTCTCTGTGTATGTGGACACATATGGAAGTGGTGACATTCTAACGCGTCCACACATTTCCACAAAATGTGCCTTCAGGTCTAGAGCATCTTCCCCCTTTTCAAGAGAGAAGTAGAGATACGCCAAGGATTACCCAGGAGGTGTGGGTCTACAGCAGGGGAGGCAACCTTAGCTCTTTTATGACTCGTGGACTTCAACTCCCAGAATTCCTGAGCCAGCACAGCTGGCTCAGGAATTCTGGGAGTTGAAGTCCACAACTCATAAAAGAGCCAAGGTTGACTACCCCTGGTCTATAGGGACTCCATTCAGATGCCCCAAACCAACTTGCAATTTATGCCATCAATTTCTCCCCCAAAATCCTAATGAGAATAAATTCCTTCAGAAGACCAGAGTTGCAAATGGGAAAAAGTTACATCTTTCCTGTCATTTCTATGCTACCTGCTGGAGCCCAACAGGAACCTGCATTTCTTAATGATTCTGACTTCTGAGCTCTCCAAGCAGGAACATATGATTGCTCATGGCAACAAAGCACTGATGAGGATGAATAAAATTCATACCATTGTGACTGGCAATGTGGGCAATCCCATTTCATGGCTGATTCGAATGTGGTGTGTTATGCATGTTCTCAGTTGCTATTTTTCATTACTGATCTAATTTTCGCTCTGTTTTTTATTCTGTTTTTAATTGTTAGCCATCCTGAGTCAACTTACAACAGTTCATTTAGTGACTGTTTGAAGTTACAACAGCACTGAAAAAAAGTGACTTATAAGCATTTTTCACACTTATGACCGTTGCCCCATCCCCTTGTTCACATTATTTACATTTGGATGCTTGACAACTGACTCACATTTATGATAGTTGCGGTGTCCGGGAACGTTGCTGTGTCCCAAGATCATGTGATTATTTTTTGCAATCTTCTGACAAGCAAAGTCAATGGAGAAACCAGATTCACCTAAGAACAGTATTGCTAATTTAACAACCACAGTGATTCACTTAACAAATGGCGCAAGCAAAGTCATAAAATGAGGCAAAACTCACTTAACAAATTTCTCCCTTAGCAACATAACTTTTGGGCTCAATTGAGGTCATAGGTTGAGGATTACCTGTAGATGTGATGGAATGTGTGCATGGGAGGGGGAATGTAAATTTATTAAATAAATGGATGCGGCTGAAGGATGAGGCTGAATATAAAATAATGTCCATTTTAATTTGGCAACATTACATGGGCATGCTCCATTTACTTGGAAAAGGCCAGCTCTTCCAGCCAGCATGGGCAGCACAGTGGTGAGGCTTTTTCCTTCATACAAATGTTCGTATTTCAAAAAAAAGAAAGGGATGCATCGGGCTGTAAGGCAGCAGCAAGTGGCCCAATTTTAATGTTCCATTCATATACTTGTTTGATCTAGAATTCAGTCCCGTTCTCTCTGCCAGTGACTCAGCACCAGGGAGCAACTGCCATTGTCCCCATAGAGCAGAAGATGCTATTTCTGCCTTCTCACCCCACCTGCAAAGAAAAACACTTTTGCTGTGTTACTGAACAGGGATATGACACTTCTCTGTCCACAGGAAAGAGATGGCATTGATCCAGCGGGTAATTTTTGCACTCTGGAGAAGTGTCAAAACTCAGAGGATTACAGAACTAAAATAGTTTTTGAGCCCTCTAATGCAGGATCAGATGCAGAAACGCAATGTGCTCCATGCCCAGATAATCCTAGACATCCATGTAGACAAAAAGCATAGGATCCCATTACTAATTCTTGTGCTGAGAAGAGCGCAGAACTCCTTGTAACAAGAACAGTGATGTATAGATCAGTGGTGGCGAACCTAAGGCACAGGTGCCAGAGGCGGCACTCGGAGCTCTCTCTATGGGCACACGTGCCGTTGCCCCAGCCTTGCCTCTGCCCGCGACCCCCTCCTCATGAGCAACTCCCCTGGAGGAGAGTCGCCCCCGAGCATGGCCCACGCGGAGCAGCGCAGCCAAGGACATGGCAGCCAGGCAGCGTAGACAAGACTCTGCCCTCACGCCCCAACACACACAGTTGATGCTGCGGGGTGTGGGCAGAGGGCGTGGCTGCCATGACGCTTCTGGGCTGCCTGGGCGATCTGTGGCGGACCCTGGAAGCGGTGAGTGGCTCTGCGGGCAGGCAGGGTGGGACGGAGTGGGGGCAGGGCAGGGGGTGGAGTGGGGCAGGGCAGGGGGTGGAGCAGGGGTGGGGCCAGGTTTTGGGCACTCAGTCTCTAAAAGGTTCGCCATCACTGGTATAGATGGTATGCAGTTTTTTCCTGCCCATCAAAGTTTTTTAGAAATCGTGTATATATAATTAGGAGTTAGGAAACCAGTTAAATTCAGAGCATGTTTTTGCAACTGTTGAAATCTTAATTCCTGACTAACTAACTTTCAGTCTGAGCCTTCTCTGGTGGAAATTCATCAAAGAAAATATCAAGAACCTGACAAAGTATAAGGCAGTCTCACCTGGGTCTAGGACAACTCGCCACTGCCAAGTCGCGACAGCTAACTCGCCATGGGACAACATGAGATAACTGTACTCTAGACCCATTCTTATCTTAATATTATTAGTAATGTTATTAATATTATTATTAATAACATTATCATTATCTCGTGGTGAGTTGTCCCGTGGCGAATTGGCCCATTCTCAATTCCTGGCAAATAGATGGGGAAGAAATGGAGGTAGTGACAGATTTTATCTTCCTGGGCTTCATGGTCACCACAGATGGGGACTGCTTGCTCCTAGGGAGGAAAGCTATGGCAAATCTAGACAGCATACTAAAAAGCAGAGACATCACCCTGCCAACAAAAATATGTATATTCAAGCCCATGGTTTTCCCAGTTGCAATGTATGGCTGTGAAAGTTGGACCATAAGAAAGGCTGAGTGCCAAAGAATTGAGACCTTTGAACTATGGTGCTGGAGAAGACTCCTGTGAGTCCCCTGGACTGCAAAGCGATCAAACAGGTCAGTCCTAGAGGAGATCAACCCCGACTGCTCTTTAGAAGGCCAGATCCTGAAGTTGAAACTCAAGTACTTTGGCCACCTAATGAGAAGGAAGGACTCACAGGAGAAGAACCTAATGCTGGGAAAGATTGAGGGCAATAGAAGAAGGGGACGACAGAGAATGAGGTGGCTGGATGGAGTCACTGAAGCAGTAGGTGTGAGCTTAAATGGACTCCAGAAGATAGTAGAGGACAGGAAGGCCTGGAGGAACGTTGTCCATGGGATCGCGATGGGTTGGACACGACTTCACGACTAACAACAACAGGTCTCACCTATAGGAAGCCAGGCCCTAGCACCATCCCAAAGCAGGCCCATGTCCCACAACTCCTGACCCACAGATTGAGCTTAATCTGCAAACCTAGACACCAGGCCATTAGAATGTAAATGTCATCATGCAGAGAGCCAAAGGCAGAGAGGGCAGAGAGGTAAAAGAGATACCAGATCTCTTGAGAGAATATGTTAGGAGATATGGTCTATCTAGGAATACTTATTGCTCCCCAATAGACCATTTTAGTAATCAGGGTTGATGAGCAGTGGTTATGCTGGAGCAAAGTAGTTTCTAACAGATTAACATCTGCTTGGGAATAGAAAAGTATTTGTATATATTCTTTGTCTAAGTATTTGGAAACTCTGACTTTTGTCCAGACTTGTCAAGACCTTACTATTTTATCCAGAACTTCTCCTTTCTTAATACATACTATTTGTTTAAGACTTGAAGGGAGGGGGAGAGGAGAGAGGGTGTCATTCAGCATTTTTACTGGACTGCTCTATTTTCACTCACTCTATTTTCATGGACTACAATCAACTGTATGAATGTTAAAGCCATAATCAAGTGAATACAAGACACTTTGTTTACACAATAAGCTAAACCCTAAACTCAGGTTAGCAAAACACAGCTGTTCTGCTCACACAGTATTCCATGCACACAAAAAGAAGTATTATACTTTAACACAATAGTCCTGGTCATGCATAATCCATTAAGACCATATGTTTCTGCAACAGACTGCTCTCCCAGCTATCCATTTCAATTCTAGGTCACACTAATTTAGGGTTTAATCCAGCCTTTATAAAACTTTTAGGACCATGACATTTACCTAAAAATAAGATAACCTTTGGGAGAGAAGATTACACCAGAAAATATTTGTTTTATCTGCCTCCAGCATCTTTTCTTCAATTAATCTCAAATAACCTTTCCACTGTAAATTATTTGGGGGGGGAACCTACTCTTTCTTTCAGAGAAATGCAGCAATTACTTTTGCCTCTCTAGATAACAAAGCATTTTCCCTGATCCTCTGTGTATGTGTATGCACACACAGTATAGGTATGTACCCATGCAATTCCAGAAATCCCATCAGATATAGAGTGAATCATCGGGACACATAAGTGAAAATTAGAAAACCTGGCCCTCATTAGATTGCAATCCTGGAAACAGCAAATACTACTGTGGTGTCAGCCTTAAGAGCCATCTCCTTGCTTCTGCATAAATAAAGAGTTGCTGTTCACTCTTCCTGGAAATAAGAAAACATTTCATTTGGGGACTTTAACATTCTTACCCAACTCTGATTAGCCCATCCCTTGTTGATAGGCATCTATGTGTTATACCCACAAAAAAACTTGGCTCATTGTAATGACAAAGAGTGTGACACATGGGAAACTGTCTTATTACAGATGGATCCATCTAGCTCAGTACTGTTGATGCCCTCCTGGGATTTCAAACAAGGCTCTTTCGGTTCCACTGAACACACCAGTAGATTGAGCTTGGAACCTTTCATTTCAAATTATAGGTCACTATGACTCTTTCCATTCTTTGCTCATCCAGAATCATCGTCCCCACTGAATTTCTTTCTCACAAGTGTTTGTGAGACATTTTTTTCTATTCTGTCTTTATTATTTTTTGTAAGTATCCTATTGTGGGAACAATCCAGAGAAAAGTATTTTTGGGAATATTAAAAAGCCAGAATATATTTCCCCAAAGGAATAATGGAGAAATCTTTAAATAGGCAGAAACTTCTCCACACACACCCCAAGCCAGAGAAACCAGCTTTTAGAAATGCAGATGTAATAATCCATTCAGGAAGGTTGGAGCCCTCCAGCTAGAAGCTTAAAAGATCAGGAAGACAAAGACCCTTAAAAACTACATACCCCACCCAAACGCTAAGACAGGACATAATAGGATTAACCCACCACCATCAGAATACTAGAAAGGCACACTCAGGCTCAGGTCAAAGTTCAATGCACAGGAACAACTCCAAACAAAGCCCCAAGAAGGTATAAAAACCCACTCCCTACTACATGTGCTCTCTCTTTTCTTCCAGAGCCATCTTTCTGTCTTCTCTCCTCTTCAATAAACTACAACCTTCTTTCTAAAGCAGATGCCATGTTGTTTATTCCAAGCTTGGACTGGACCCTGATGAAGATTTTTCATTCAACAATATAAACCCAAAGCAAGCAACATTCTTGATCAGGCACTGCATTCCTACCTGCCTTCTCTAATCTCTAAAGGACAGGAATATCAGGGAATTGATAAAGAAGGAGTGACATTATCAGAGAGAATAGAACTGAAAATCTGGCCCTTTAAAGGGATAACTTTATGGCCCTTTAAAAAAATGTAAATGGAATGTGTTCTTTTTGTCTGCATGTTTTTGACACCACAAATAACAAAATTACCTTAGAGGTCTTCTAATTCAATCCCCTGCTCAAGCAGGAGACTCCATACCATATCAGACAAATCTCTTCTTAAAAACTTCCAGTGTTGGAGCACCCACAACTTCTGAAGGCAAGTTGTTCCACTAATTATAAATTTGCGAACTACATCCAGGCTGGCCCTAAAAATTACTAACTGCCTACTCCAGTTATACTATTCTACACATTGGGTTACATAGTCTCATTTTCTTTTTATATTCCTAAATCTGCCCACAAAACATTTCACCTTTGTTACTAAAAAGGGGGGGGGAGAGGGAAGTGATAAGATCACAAGCAACCATTGCCATGTATATGACAGGAATGCTAGGATGATGATCTGAGAAAAGGATGGGATGAAATAGGAATAGAATAGAATAGAATAGAATAGAATAGAATAGAATAGAATAGAATAGAATAGAATAGAATAGTTCTTTATTGGCCAAGTGTGATTAGACACGCAAGAAATTTGTTTCCGGTGGATAGGTTCTCAGTTTACATGCAATATAACAAAGTAATAATAATCATAATATCAAATAATAATCATAACAATGATACCAATAAGAGGAGGTAGTGGAACAGATGAGCATGATACATGCAATACAGCCATTCTACATGGGTAAATATATTTAGACATAAGACAGTACTGTGGGAATTAGATGTACCAGCAATGTATCAGCAATGAGCATCATTATGGACTGGTTTTTGTCTTAAAACTACAGGCATTCTTCTTCTCCAGTCAGAGAGAATTAAATACACATTAAGATGTGTACACTATTTATTACCTTTGGTCAGCTTCCATTTATTATACTGCCTCTACAGTGCAATTCTGGTTGATAGGAAGAAGAAAAAAATGAAAGCATGTATTGATGGGGCTAAGTTAAGCTTAAAATGCTTGTTTGCACATTCATGTAAGCAAGGCAGCTAGTGCAGAGCACCCTTGTTACCCTGGCACAAACATGAAAGAATAGGGGAGGGCAAGAGTATTCGAGCCTCAGAAAGTAGGAAAGATATTAGCCTTCTCCAGTTTAATGGCTCACAGCAGTCTGGGATCATCTATCCTCAGCATGCTAAATTGTATAAAGTCAGCTCAGCGAGCTCCAAGCTCAGCGAGCACCAAGGACCCCACAGTTCAACTCCAAGCTACAAATATTCTCTTCTATCTGTATAAAGTCTATTTTACTTTTATTTTATAAGACACATTTCAAGAGCCACCTGACTCGAGAATGAGTCCAAGCAGCTTGCAAATTAAAACAGGGAGAAACGTATCAGTAGCAAGAAAGACAATAGCCACTCAAAGAGACTATACATTACCCCCTTTCCCATACAATGCCCTACCTAAAGGGCCTAGTAACCATCCCCAACTCAAGTCAGGCAGAGTAGAGGCAGTTTAAATATCTGGGAAGGGATGTTGTTTCAGAAAGCAAGTTCTACAGAGAGAACATCTACAGATGTTGTTTCAGAGAGCAAGTTCTAGAAAGCTTTAATTAAATTTAAATATAAGTTTGATAATACTTGTTTCTTTGTCCTAGCATGCTTCTAAAGCATATACCCAGCACCCAACCAAAGATCAAGTTTGTTCTGTAAACACCTCCCCCCCGCAAAACATTGCGGAGTGTAGCATGTCAAATCAGGTGGCAATCTTTATTGAGTCATTTAGGATTAAAAGTCTACCCAAACAGCAATCTGAATTCCATAATTAGGAAGAGGAAATGGCTAAATTCCAGAGGGAGCTGGAAGGAGACTATTCAATATTGGCGAAAAAAATGAATGACCATCACAGATTTACATGTTTAAGAAAAGTAATCACATCTTGCAGGTGTTGATTTGGTCATATAGTATGTTTAAGCCAGTATTTTTCAAACTTGGCAACGTTAGAATATTAGTTTTCAACTCAAAAGAATTTACCAGCCAGCATTGACTCATTGACAATGGGCTCCAAAGTTCAGTCCCATGCCCAGACAGCTCCCTTGGCAAGCAAACAAATCTTTCTTGACAAAAAAGAGTTCAGAGTTGCCTTGAACCGTGAGATGGGCAGCAAATAACACCCCAGATTTAACAATTGTTGATTAAAAAAGACAAAAAGTCTGGATAGTGAACATGGCAGTACCTGGAGACAGCAGAAGAGAAAAGAAAGAACTAGAGAAGGTAACAAAATATAAAGACCTGAAAATAGAAATAGAATGAATGAGGCAAAAGAAAGCAAAGGTAGTACTAATAGTAATAGGCACCTTGGATGCAATCCCAAAACAACTGGAGCACCACTTGAACACCGTCGGCATTGACAAAATCAGCATCAGTCAATTACAAAAGGCAACTTTACTTGGAACAGCTTACATCCTGTGATGATGCCTTTAACACCATCAAACATCCACATCTACCTATCCCATGTCCTTGGGAAGGCCATGATGGGTGGATAAAAATGCCAAATCTAGTCTGTAAATCTGGCTGACTGTGCAACAAGCCATAATAAAAAAAAGGGTGAAGCTATTCTGTGAAATAAAAATAAAAGTAAGAAGACAGAGATGTGGTTACATAGAATATTTTTACCCCTTTTTGTGTCGGTAGTCTTGGAAACTCCTGGACAGGGTTGGAAGGGTTTACTGGCTCATTACACTCCTCTTCTATAATTACAATGGGACACACCACATAATTTTATTTAAGCATCTGGAGATGCTTTTTCCTTTGAGGTAGGTTAGAATGCTTTTGTATCTTAGAAGTATAGATTAAGTATAGATTAAGTATATTAAAAAAAAATCCATTTGCTCCTTCTATATTTCTGTGCCCTCGTTATTTCTTCCAGTTTTATTAGTGACTCCTTTTGAGGTCAAACTTCTTGACAACTATATGGATTATATTTTTCCAAAACACAATGCAGCTTAAAATAATTACAAACTTGAATCATGTGAATGTGAGTTAAAAACTGTAAGCATTGAAATATGAAATCTATTGTCCATTGAAAGGCCAGGGAGAACAAGAAAAAAAAAAGGCTGGCACTTAGTATGGCAGTGTCAGTCTGAACATCAGTGGAAAACCAGTGTGCCAGAAGATAACATTTCCAAATCAATAGAATTTCACAAAGCAAGTCTTCAGTTCATCAAATATACAGGCTCCATGCAAGAAAAAGCAACATCTATAAGAATATTCTATCAGCCTTCAAATGATTGACACAATTTCAGTAGAACAAAGCAATGTTTACTAGATACTGGCCATAATGACATAAAGGAGAAGTTTTAGTGAACTTCTGGAAGGCATCAATTGGAGAAGAGTTACTTAACTGTGGGAACGTCTATGGAGATTCTCAATCATCCAGGTCATGGTTGTCCCAAAGGTGCTTTTTCACCATCTATCGATACGACATCACCTATCTCCTATTTACAACACTGTCCTTTCAGCAGTTCCAAGAAGATTCCACACCCACTTACACTATTCAGATGAAGCTGAGGGCACAGATAAACCTCCAAGTGGCCTCAACGACTCTCAGAAAGAGTGCTAACAACCAGATGACTGCAAGGAATATAAATCTTTCCATCCTCCACCATTCAATCCAAACTGAAGAAACTTCTTGGATGAGAAGCAAAATGTCTTCAAGGAAAAACAAAGTCCAGTTGCCTTTTGAAAAAGCACCTTTGGGTTACTGTGGGAGGGAGAGAATATGAAAATCCTATTTTCCTTCTATCATGCTCCTTCTAAATGTATAAACTTCAATGCCAAAAAATCTTTAGCATTGGCCAGGCTAGCTGGAGAATGCTGGGAGCTAATGTCAATGCATCTGGAGGATACCTAGACTGGGGAAAGATAGTTTATGCAATGGGAAGAGTTGAATACTTAAAGGTAGTCTCTAGATAGCAGGCTTAGCCTCACTGTATAACATTGGATTTAGGCTTATGGTATACTGGGATAACATTGGATTTAGGCTTATGGTATACTGGCCCAAAAGACCCAAGATGGAGTTGGATTGTCCTTCAAGTTAACAGGGAATGCTGCACGTGGCAAAAATACAGATAGTCTTTGACTTACGACCACAATGGAGCCCAACATTTCTTTTGCTAAGTGAAGCAGTTGTTTTGCCCCATTTTATAACCCTTCTTGCCACAGCTGTTAAGTGAACTGCTACTGAACTATTGTTAAATGAGTATCACGGTTGTTAAGTGAATCCGGCTTCCCCATTGACTTTGCTAGTCAGAAGATTGCAAAAGTTGTTCACGTGACGCCGGGACCCTGTAAACGTCATAAATATGAACTAGTTGCCAAGCACCTGAATTTTGATCTCGTGACCACGGGGATGATGCAATGGTTGTAAGTGTGAAAAATGGTTGTAAGTCATTTTTTGCAGTGTGGTAACTTTGAAGGGTCACTAAATGGGTGATTGCAAGTTGAGGACTACCTGTATTTAGGAAAGAAAATGAGTATAGAATTCTGAGAACAAGCCATGTATCAAAAAAGGGATGGTAGAGCATGAAATGTTTGGGGAGAAAGGAAGTCAATGCAAATGCACAAGGATTGTCTTTCAGATCAAAGAGCAGGAGCTGTGTGCCAGCATTTAGCATTTAGTTTGAAACAGTCCCATTAAAATGTCTTCTGTTCCCTTCATGTAACACACCAAGATCTATGCTCCCAAGACAAAAATCATTCTTCGCTTCACTGACATGAGTTAAGGATATGTACTTCTGCTAGCAGTTTGCACTGGAAAACTACACACATTTTTGGAAGGCCAGAAAAATCTTTGATCATAAACACAGCACCTATAAGGTTGAATGAAACATCTCATTGTCCTTTATTTTATCCTATGCAGACAATATCCTGTCCCATCAACAAAGAAAACAAATCCTATTCTTTTATGGAAAAGCAGATATTGTGGACCTTTGCGCTGATCAAATTTTGCTATTAAGGTACCATTCAGGGGACTCTGGGTAACATAAATTCATAGAATAGGAGGAACAATTTACATTTTATTCTGAGCTCATTCTTCATTTTATTAAGATCATTCCAAACTTTATATCTGTCTTCTGGAATGTTAGATATACTACTCAATTTTGTGTCATCTGCAAATCTGATAAATATCTCCCTCTTCATCCAAATGATGAATAAAAATATCGAAGAGCAGAGTACCCAGGATAGATACTTGTGCCTCTCTTTCGATATCTCTCAAATGCTTTGACTCTTTGCAAAAGAATTATTTTTTTTATAATATTTTATTAATTTTTTATTTTTACAGATCATAAGTGCTTAGTAAAAAGCGTGTTGTCTGGGTCCATTTTTTACTTAATAGTACACATTAAATACCTAATCTCTACCCATTTTTTTCCAGCCAATGATAAACTACATCCCATATTTGAAATTATTCTATGTCTTCTTTTCCTTTATTCTTCAATATCGATCTGTCCATTTCTACACGATCCAGTGTTTTTTTGATCATCTCTTCTTCAGGTAGTGTTTCTTCATTTTTCCAGCACTAAGCAAATACAATTCTTATTACTATCAATACGTGCAACATTAAGTATATACTTCCTGCTCATATTTTTTTAATATTATACCTAATAAAAATAGTTCCAGTTTATAACATCTTTTCTAGCCAACTCATATGTTAATTGTATTTGCAATTGAGGCCACCTTATTAAATCAATACCCTGTTCTTCCAACTCTTATTTCAATTTTGATTTCCCTTCCCTATATCTTTATAGGTTACATTTTTCTCAAAATTGATTAAGTTTGGGTGGGCAAAAGCTTCCCTTGCTAAGAACCATCCTGATATTTTCGTATTTCCCATACCATAAAAAAGTGTACCATCTTAATTGTAAAATCATATCCTTCTAAGTATAATGGTCTTTTTGTGTCTAAGGGTTATCTATAGATGCAAAAGAATTATTGATGAAAACTCTTTTGAGTATGAATTCTGACACTACATGGCCAGCTAACCAGTATGTCCTACTATGGTATTTTGCATTCAGCAAATGCTTTGCTGAAATCAAGATATGGTATGTTTATAGCATTCCCACAATCTATTCCGAAAGTTACCCTTTTTTTAAAAAAAAAAATGAGTTTGGCAAGAAATCCATGCTGATATCTGGTAATTACTGGATTGCTTTCAAGGTGCTTGCAGATGAATCTCTCTCTGATGTACTTCAGAAGCATTCTAACAGAATAACAGAGTTGGAAGGGACTTTGGAGATCTTCTTGAAAACCTCCAGTGATGGAGCACCCACAACTTCTGGAGGCAAGCCGTTCCACTGGTTAATTGTTTTCACTGTCAGGAAATTTTTCCTTACTTCTAGGTTGCTTCTGTCCTTGATTAGTTTCCATTCATTGCTTCTTGTCCTGCCTTCAGGTGCTTTGGAGAATAGGTTGACTTCCTCTTCTTTGTGGCAGCCCCTGAGATATTGGAACACTGCTATCATGTCACCCCTAATCTTTCTAGGCAGCTATTAGTGTCACACTAACCGGTCTGCAGTTGCTGGAGCTTCCTTTTTACCCTTTCTGAAAACAGAGACAATATTAATTTTCTTCAGTCATACAGCACTTCACCAAAATTTGGACAGAGAGGTATGGCTAGACCATTAGCTAGTTTCTTTAGTTCTCTGGAATTTAGGGGGTGCAGTTCATCTGGCCTTGATACTTTAAACTCATTCAAAGTAAAACAAATATTCCTCAATCCTATTTTTATCCATTTTGAATTTAAGCTTAAAACTACCGTTCATACTGTTTTGTTTTGTTTTGTTTTAATAATTTCCTGGGGCAACTCATACTACTTTGTTAGAGAAGATCGAACCAAAACAGGAAGTGAGTAATTCCATTTTTTTCTTTGTTACTAACTAGCATTTTGTAATATTGATTGAGCAGCTGGTGATTATTTTCTCCTTTTGTTCTGAGCATATCTAAAGAAGCCCTTTTTGTTGACATCCTACACCAACCTCAGCTTATTTTAGTCTTTGCTTTCCTGACTCCCTTACTACTGTTACATACTAGCTGTCTTTTTACTTCATAGACAGCCTGTCTCTGTATTTGCTTCCTACATGTTTTCATATGGAATGGAATGGAATAGAATAGAATAGAACAGAACAGAACAGAACAGAACAGAATAGAATTATTGGCCAAGTGTGATTGGGCACACAAGGAATTTGTCTGCAGAGGATAAGCTCCCAGTGTACATACAAACAACAAGATAATATAATCAGTGTACATAAAAACATACAAACAATATGTACAAACAACAAGGTAAAATAATCATAAGATACCAATAGAAGAAGATAGTAGAAAAGATGAGAAGGATAATAGTAATACAGCCATACTACATGGGTAAATATCCATAAACTTAAGATAGTGCTGTGGTAATTAGGTATTAAACAGTAATCTTCATTGGCATCTTCTGCTGTCCTCCATTGTTTACTCCCATTGGAATTGCATGAGAATGTGCAAATCCTACTATTTGGGAAAAGAACTTTTCAAAGCATTCCAGAAGTCTCACACCATGTTGCTCCAGTCACTCAATGTCTCATTCAAATGTCTATGGAGATCCTCAATCATCCAAGTCATGGTTGTCCCAAAGGTGCATTTTCCAAAAGCCAAATGGGTTTTCTTGTTTTTTTTTTCTTTGAAAACATTTCGCTTCTCATCCAAGAAGCTTCTTCAGATCTAACTGACTGGTGGGGTGGATTTATATTCTTGGATTTATATTCTTTGCAGTCATTTGGTCAACCGACTCTGAGAGTGCTAATAACTAGATGACTGCAAAGAATATAAATCCTTCCATTTCCCACCAATCAGTTAGAACTGAAGAAGCTTCTTGAATGAGAAGCAAAACGTCTTCAAGGAAAAACAAAGTCCAGTTGCTTTTTGGAAAAAGGACCTTCAGGACGTCTAATTCAAAGTTCTTCCAGAATTTACTCCTCTGAACTAGGAGCAATTGTGGAGCACTAGATGTGACATGGCTCTAATAAAATGTGTATTGCAAACATATTTTTTTCTTGAACAAACCAAGCTTCCAGGACGAGGAAAGAAGGGCAAGGAATTTCTTGTGAGATACTTGCCCCTTTCCACCCATTTTATTCCCAGTACTAATAAGAAAACAATGAAAGACCAGACGATGTTTGGCAATTGTGTTTGGGGAAAAGGTTGTTAGACGTTATATTTTTCTCTTGCCTTAAAGAATGTGGATGGACTGTAGCCCCTGCTTCATTTATTCTTATCTAATTTAATCCTTCATAGTGCCTTCGTTGGCCTGAAAGAATCTGAAGGCAGTTAATGACTAGCAAAAAAAAAAAATTCCACATTTAAAATCAGGGGTTGCTTAGGCACTCCTGCAGGTTTGGCAGCCGGAGCAATAACAACACACTGCAGATCATTGTAAAAGGCCCTCCCGGAGAATCAAATCTTTGAAATCCCTCTGCATCAAAGCCAGAAACAGGTTTGTTCGTGCATCGCTCTGCGGTTTGAAGGGACAACTGCCTGCCAGCTGCTGGTCTGCCAACCAGATCCAAATCATCTCAGTGAAATCATCGTAGGAGATACGTTGGCTGGTTTTGCTGGCTATGGGAATGCCTAGAGCCCCCAATGGGCTGGCATGTGAGGAGGCATATAGAGTAATAAAAACAGGCCAGTCCTAGCTTTCCAACTCATAAATTCCAAAAGATACAGCACTGAAGGAAAAGGTGGGGCAAAGGATAATCTTTTTAACTTACATAATACCGGATTGATTGCTTTGGGGGAAAAGAATATTATCCTTTGATTGGCTTGCTTTGGGGTATTAAAAAAGTAATGTAATATATTCAATATCTTAGCAAAGGGACTTTGAGGACAAGAGGGGAGCCGTTTGATGGGACAGGAATTCTTTTTATCTCATTGAAGGCAACCCCTCCCTGCTGCTTTAGGATGACAGCATAAAAAGCAATATATCAATATATGTTAAATGCATTAGGAAAGAGACCTCATGGAGAAGAGGGAAGCAGATTAATGTTAAGAAGTGGAAAGTTTTGACATGAATAGCGGGGGGGGGGGGAGAGAATCTCAGCTGAAGGAGCTGAAGACAGCAGGCATGATAATTTTCTTAGCAAAAAAGCAAAGGCCAAGATTAATCCAGCACAAAGTGGAATTCAGGCAGCAGCTATTAAAATAAAAATGTATTTCACGGCTTGGGACCACAGTATTTGAAATGATGTCTCTCCTTGTTTGTTCCTGACTTTACCTAAGTACGTAACTCCCCTGGTTTGCCATAATGCAGGGCTGGCATTTTCTTCCTTAATTTTCTAGCCCCAGGCAAAAAAACATTTTATTGTCCCAAGCCTCTAAAAAATACTTTAATTCTCAAGCTAGAGCTGAGCTTTTGGACCATTCTGTAACTGCTGCCTATCTATACATACTGAATAATTTAATTAACATTTTAGTTCCGTTACTTAAATTGTCATTTTAGTAGGGTTGCCAGGTGTCCACTATTTGAACGGACAGTCCACTTTTTTCACATTATGTTCACTATTTTTTTTCACAAAATAGTGGACATTTTTTTTATTCAAAAGCTTTATGATGAAATGGTACGTAATCTAAAGCTGTACAGTCTACTTTTTTTACTACTTAAACCCCCCCCCCGCTTGTCCGCTATTTTTTGGAAGCAGACCTGGCAACCCTACATTTTAGAGTATGGAAAGACACTCCAGGATTTATTCCAGAATTAAATAAACAAATAAAAGAAAGTGTTGCTCAATCTCAAAAAACACTTTAGTCCAATCCAACAATAGGTTTTGATTTGCCTTCAGAAGTTGTGGGAACTCCATCACTGGAGGTTTTTAAGAAGACATTGGGTAGCCATTTATCTGAAATGGTATAGAGTCTCCTGCTTGAGCAGGAGGCTGGACTAGATGACCTCCAAGGTCCTTTCCAGCTCTATTCTGATTCTGTTTCCTACAGTAGGCAGACATTGCTACGATGCAATAACAATAACCATATTCCAGGGTCTCCTCTTTTATATTCCGTTGGTGATACAAGTAGTCCTCAATTTATGACAACTGGGACTGGAATTTTGGGCATTAAGTGATTGGCTTGAATACATTTACTTCCCATGACACTAGTTTCCCTGGTAAAGCCATCTTCTAACTGTCAGGAACTAAGGAGAAACTTCCTGACAGTTAGAACAATTAACCAATGGAACAACCTGCCTCCAGAAGCGGTGAATGCGCCAACACTGGAAGTTTTTAAGAAGAGACTGGACAGCCGTTTGTCTGAAATGGTGTAGGGTTCCTGCCTGGGCAGGGGGTTGGACTCGATGACCTCCAAGGTCCCTTCCAACTTTATTACTACTACTACTACTATTATTATTATTATTATTATTATTATTATTATTATTATTATTATTATTAATTCCATAAATTAAATGTACATATTGCATCAAAAGCCATTTGTCCTAAAGTCCTCAATTTGATGAAGTGAGATTTTGCAGATCTTCCCAAGAAACTCATCAACCTTTCAGTGCAAACATAGCCTATTCTAGATCAGTTTTTCTCAACCTTGCTGGATGGGGAATTCTGGAAGTTGAAGTCCACACATCTTAAAGTACACAAGATTTCATGGAAACTGATAACATAAGGACTTCAGAATAACTTTACTAGACTGGCTAAAGCAAGAGATGACAATGAGAATCTGGTCCTTTAAAAATTATATTTATTTTCATTCAGTTTTAGATATCTGCAGACATAGTTTAGAAAAGCAGTAGAAGCTCTATGTATGCCCTCAAAATGCTGTGTGACAATTGGTGGCTGCCTTAATCTGTTAGTTCTTCAAAGATGCTCTGCTTCTAAATTTTGAGGTTATAATTTACATTTTAAAGCACCTGACTTGTGACTAGAACAAACGTCAAATGTAACAGAAATGGGTAAAAGAGATCAATCAACTGAACAGAAGCTTACAAAAAGAAGGAAACATGAGAATGCTATCATGAAATATTTTATTTCCTAGAAAGCTTGGGTAAAGATGATGATCAACTGGAACCACTAAGATACATTAGCCCATGCTGAGTACTACTGAAATATAGGAAACTTTATTCATTGAAGCTAATACTTTAGTAAGAAAACTTCACAACCTCTAGCATCTCAATTATGTCTCCTTTAATATTTCTGAAAAAAATCTAGAAGAACAGAGATTCTCCATCAAACTTGATAATCTTTCCAGAGTAACTCCTGATAATCTTACTAGATGGGGTGAATGAGATCACCAGGCGATGCGGTGGCTGCCCACAGTCCATTCAAACTTGGGTCTAGAGAAGTGTCAGCTCTAGATATATCAGGTCAAAAAAATCAACTCCACAACAAGATTAGAATTATACTTTATTGAGATAGACTATAATAATAAAATCTTGCAAGCCTGCTTTACTTCCCCTCCTTTTTATACTGCACCATCAGTAAATCAGTAAAAAAAAAAGTCTGCCTGAGTTACTTACAAATACTATACTGCTTCTCAAGACTTAGAGATATTTTGGGTCCTCTTTGCTTATGGAACAATTCTTGCATATTTCTGTTAAGGGTGAACTAAGAAAATTGAATCAGTTCCCCATTTAGTCCTCTCTCAACCAAGCATATTCCATGAGAGCACAAACTCTTTGGATCTATCCTAAGCAAGATGCCAATATTGTAGAAATATGTAACATGACATCCATTTCATACTATAAAATTGATACTTATTCTTCATTTCCCAAAAAAGGGAAATATGGTATAATTAAGTGGGTCTTCAGAAACTGCATCTCTTCTGTCCCTGTTTTGCACTAAGCCAAGCTAATAAGGCAGATGATGAATTTACGAACTACCAGATTGTGACTGCAAAACTCCAGAGAACCACTGGATGGCTGAAAACAGTTAAACTTTTCTGTATTGCTTTGAGGTTATGTAATGCTCACTTGGATGTTTGCCACTTAGCTCTAGAAGCCTTAATCTACAGCAGGGGTCTTCAAACTTGGCCCTTTTATGACTTGTGGACTTCAACTCCCAGAATTCCTCAGCCAGCGTGCCTGGCTGAGGAATTCTGGGAGTTGAAGTCCACAAGTCATAAAAGAGCCAAGTTTGAAGACCCCTGATCTGTAGCCTAGGAATTCTACTAGTAATAAATAGATGATCTACCAGTATATTTAGTCCTCCTAACTGGCACTGGCTCCCTAACTTGGTGGTATGTCTCCAGAGATGGAAAGCTACTGGTAGGGCCTTCTTTTTGAAAATTGATAGGTTTCTTGGCTGAGACATACAGGTAGTCCTTGAGTTGTGACCACAATTGAGCTCAAAATTTCTGTTGCTAAGTGAGACATTTGGTAAGTGAGTTTTGCCCCACTTTTCATCCTTTCTTGCCACAGTTGTTAAGTGAATCACTACAGCTGTTAAGTTAGTAACACGGTTCTTAAGTGAATCTGGCTTACCCATTGACTTTGTTTATCGGAAGGTCGCAAAAGGTAATCACATGACCCCAGGAACACTGTATCTGTCACAAATACGAGTCAGTTGCCAAGCATCTGCATTTTGATCACGTGACCCTGGGGATGCTGCAATGGTTGTAAGTGTGAAAAACGGCCATAAGCCATTTTTTCTGTGCCGTTGTAACTTTGAATGGTCACTAAATGAATTGTTATGAGTCGAGGATTAGATCAGAGACAAGCAATGTATGTTACTCCAGATTAGAGATGGGAAGGCCTGGAAAAAAAGTGGAAAAATTGAGGGGAAAAACTGTTTTTTTCCAAATGGCTTTGAGGAAAAAAAGGAAAAACGTGGAAAAAAACCTGGTTTTTTCCCCATTTTTTCTGGGTTTTTTTCCAGGCCTTCCCATCTTTACTCCAGATGTTGTGGAACAACAACTTCCAGTATCATCCAACACTGGCCAAGCATCCTAGAGATTGGGAATGTTAATTCAGCAGAGCTAGATGACAACTGGTTGTGTTCCTCTGTACTATCTACTCCTAGATTCAGAACACTTCTGTGAAAAGAATAGGCCCCATTAAAAAAATTTGAGCTGGCAAGGCCGCTTAGGCTAAATCCAAATAGCAACAGAATGAGATATTAGAATGCACAGTCAGTAGCACAGGACAGATATTGGCTAACCCATCATAATAAAAAAAGGTGAAACTCTTCTCTTTTGTCATGATAGCTGGAACACACTTCACTATATAAACTGTAACACGGTTACTTTTATTTTGGCTGGAAACATTGTGAGAATTTAGATTCATGGAGAACGATTACGCACGATAAAGCAAGCCATGCTTTAATGCAGTGTTTGCACCCATTCATTTTGTTTTCCACTTGTAAGGTGTTCTCCCGTAGAGCAGAATACAATAGAATGCACTTTTTGTTCGGTTAACCTGTTTCGGCTAAGCAAGAGCAAGACTTTGGAAAGTTATTACCAATTTGATGATTAATTTAAGGTAATTATGTGCCATTCTTCAACCTGAAAGGGTCCCAAAATAGCTTATGAAATAATAGAAATCAGAATCTCTGCTGAATAACTTACTATATAAAAAGACACGACATAGAAGGAAAAGTGCATGGGAAGGAAAAGAAAACAGGATCATTTGGGGGCAGCTCTTAATTTTTTTATGCCTGCTATAATTACCAGATAGGATGAAAAGTTGGATTCAGCAAGCTGGGCTAAATAGATCACTGCTCTACAGTGGTATCTCAGTACAGGTAGTACCTGACTTACAACAGTTCATTGAATGATTGTTCAAAGCTACAATGGCACTGAAAGAGAGTTATGATCATTTTTCACACTTATGACCATTGCAGCATCCCCATGGCGACATGATCAAAATTCAGACTTGGCACCTGGTTCATATTTAGGACAGTTGCAGTGTCTCAAGGTCATGTGATCACCTTTTGCCGCCTTCTGAGAAGCAAAGTCAATGGGGAAACCAGATTCACTTAACAACTGTGTGACTTACTTAACACCTGCAGTGATTCACTTAACAACTGTGGCAAGAAAGGTTGTAAAATGGGGCAAAATTCACTTAACAAATGTCTTGCTTAGCAACAGAACATTTGGGCTCAATTGTGGTTGGAAGTCAAGGACTATCTGTACTCAACTGCTTTGAAACTCATCAAATTTGGTACTCAACATATTTTGATGGGGAAATTTTGTCCTGGTATTTATCATTTGCTTGGTACTCAGCACACAAGATAGAATTTGTCAGTGTTGCCTGCCTTGTGACTCACTACATTATTCCTTATGGAAAAAAACTGTTTGGTACTCATAATTTTTGGTACATCGTGCTTCCCAAAACCAAGTAACGATGAGTACCAAGGTACCACTATATATCTGCAACAGGCAGATGCATACATTCGAACGTTGCTCGGGTGCAAAAACTGTTCTTTATTTTATTTAAGCCCTAGTTGACCATTTTCAATATACTGTATATTAAGGGATTTTTGTGCATGTGTACACAATGGTTGCAGTAATATATTTCCAATATAAAACCCTTCTTAATTTTTCATCTGAGTTTGAAATTAATGCAGTTTTTGTTCTGCGATGACTATCTCAACAATCCATTTATGAAGCAGGCTGACATAATCCTTGAAACCAGGGCTGGTATTATTTGCTAGAAATTCCATTAACGGGTTTTGTTAACTTTTATTATCTGAGAATCATCACCGAATGTAGCTGGCTGAGAACAAGCTGTGCTGCAGAAAAGGGAATTGCACCACGTAGCTCCATGGATAAACAGAGCATTAAAACAGCCAGGTCAGTCTCTAGTAATTATCCTCCACTCATCATTTTGATGGGCAAGATAAAACTGAGATGTCACATTTCTAGATTCATACAGTACTAAGTCCTCATAGATATAAGTTCATAAATATGAAGCGAGTTAAAGGGTACCTTCTATGATGTTTTGGAAAACTTTTTTTCATTATTTATATGAACTTTCAAAGGAAGGGAGATTAATGCCTCTGAGTAGCCGACAGATTTTGCATCAACAAAGACCAAATTTTTCCTCCATCACTAGAGAATGTAATGCTTCCCTACAACAAACCAGATATTAATCTCTGCTAATGTTCTCAGCTCCCATTCTCTAATTTTATATAATTGTTCTGCTAGTGAAGACATGCATTTATACGTGTGTTTATGTGCATTAACAACCCCACCTTGCGTCTGCTTCAGCTGATAAACCTGGAAGAAAGTAACCTTAAAATTGTGGATGACTGCCTTAGTAATACATTTTATAGATGGCTGCTTTTATTTGTAGTCCAGAACTACAATTGATATAGAACTCAGTGCTCAGCTTGGTCTTTGCAAAAAAACCCAAAACAAATTAGACCATTATCACATCTGTGTGTAATGCAGTGATTGGCAGCCTGTGGAATTTATTTTAGACTGAAATATAAAGTGCCAGTTATTACCTTTAAAGGTTCGTTGGCTTGGGTCTGGATTACATACAGAATTCCTTTTTTAGTAAGATCCCTACCAACACAGGGACAGAGCTTTAATCACACCATCCTGGTTTGTATCTTGACTTTTTTGCCCCCATCTGACTGTCACAGGTTGACCCTGTGACATGATAGGGCCAAGCCTTCTCTTAGATACCTCTTTATGGGGGGTGGGGTATAGCCTCTTTGTCAAGCTGAGTGACTCTCTTTGTTGGCTTTTTTATTCGTCAATGAATCAATAATTTTCATATGATCATTGATCAATTCAAAAAAGAGAAATAAGATAATCCTGAGACAGGAAATACAGGTAGTCCTCAACTTACCACAGTTTGTTTAGTGACCACTTGAAGTTACAACGGCACTGAAGAAAAGAGACTTATGACCATTTTTCACACTTTATGACCGTTGCAGCATCCTCATGGTCATGTGATCAACATTCAGATGTTTGGCAACTGGCTCATATTTATGACGGCTGCAGTGTCCAAGGGGTCATATAAACCCCTTTTGCCACCTTCTGACAAGCAAAGGCAATGGGGAAGCCAGACTCACTTAACAACTACAGTAATTCACTTAACAAATGTGACAAAAAAAGGTTGTAAAATGGGGCAAAACTCACTTAACAAATGTTTCACTTAGCAACAGAAATGTTGGGCTCAATTTTGGTTGTAAGTCGAGGACCTCCTGTAAAAAAAATCTTATTAATGATTTTTTAAAATGTTTAATAAGAAGTAAAAAAATAACTGATTTTTTTAAAATCCCTTGTGAATTTGGGAACCATCTTCTTGTATGAGAAGAGCACATCTTCCTTCCCCTATCGCAGTGGTGGCGAACCTATGGCACGCGTGCCAGAGGCGGCACTCAGAGCCCTCCCTGTGGGCACACACGCCATGCCCTGGAGATGGCAACCATCCCTCTTCAACCAGCTGCCCGCTAACATGCCGAGGTCCCACATGGCCGGATGTATCCCAGCACCCATGCGCTCACTGGCCTCTGTGTGCAGGGGCCGATGGTGTAAGGCAACAGCCGACCTGGCCCCTGCCTCACCTTGCCCTGTGACAATGGCACCCCCGCCCTGCCTCGCCTTGCCTTGCCTCACCCTGCAGGATGAGCCTCCTGCCCACCGCCCCACCTGCCCGAGACCCCCTGGATCTCCCCCAACCCTGCCCGGCCCCCATAGGCATCCCTCCCCACGAGCAACATTGAGGTGATCACGCCCACCTTGGCCACACCCACCTAATCTGCCATGACCACCACAGCCACATCCACCCAGTGGGCCACGCCCACCTGACACCCGGCGATAAATAAGTGGGTTTTGGGTTGCAGTTTGGGCACTCGGTCTCTAAAAGGTTCACCATCACTGCCCTATCCTTACCACTTCTTTCAGAGGGACGATTGAAAGCATCCTGTCATATTGTATTACTTTGCGGTTTGGAAGTATTACTGTTTTGGAAAGGAAGGCTATGCAGAGAGTGGTGATGGCAGAAAAGATTATTGGTTGGACTAGAAGACCTCCAAGGTCCCTTCCAGCTCTTATTCTGATTGAATTATGTTAGTATTTGGCTTCAACGTCTTGTCAGCTTGAAAAGGGAGTGAGTGTCCAGGAATACATCTTTAGACACAGCAGCCAGATCTAATTATTCTTCTGGGCCTAGAGCAGGGGTCCTCTTTAAGACTTGTGGACTTCAACTCCCAGAATTCCTCAGCCAGAATTCCTCAGAATTCTGGGAGTTGAAGTCCACAAGTCTTAAAGTTGCCACGGTTGAGGACCCCTGGCCTAGAGGATGCTCTTTAAAGGCTGCCTCTGCACCCTCAGAGAAATTTTTAAAGTGTTTCATTATTAATTCTAATAGTTTTTAAGTTCGATTTTACTTTTTATACTGTAATCCTGCCAAGAGGAACAGGTAGTTTGGAGTTTAATTAAGTTTCATAAATAAACAAATAAATAAGCACCGGCTAGATTTTCCTTGCAATCCTATTGCTCCTCTTTTACAGCAGATATTTTTTTTTGTTTACAAGAGATGGGGGGGCCGTGGTGACAATTAGATATTTATTAGATACTAAACAATTAAAGACACTTCACTTTTTCATGCTCGCCATCTTTTAGGTATTATTGTTTGTATTGTAATTTCTTTGTTTGATTGTTGTGAGCTACCCACAGGCATTGAGAGTCAGGCGGCATGCAGGATTATTATTATATGGGTAATCTACAATTAGATTCTCAGCCAAAAACCGGTGAAAACCTAAGAATTCAAAACATGACCAAGGACCTAAGAATTATTAAGGTAGTGTCTGAGGATATAGGCAGTTCCAAGCACAGTGGCATATTTTTTTTTGGATATTCAGGTCTGATAAATTCAAAATTTCCAAATATTGATAAAGCCCTTTAGGTATTGCTCCAAGAGCTCCAATCACAATTGGTATAAACATTCACCTTTGATCTGCAAGTCCTGATATTTCACAATTATTTTGGATTACTTTTCCTCAATCCTAGCATCACCCAGTATAGCAACATCAATGAACTAAACTTTTTTTTTCTTTTCAATGGCTATTATATCTGGCAAGCTACGAACAAGGTATCTGTCTTTCTGGATTTTAAATTCCCATAAAATCTTAATCTTTTATTTAGACTGGATTTGGCATTTTTGTCCATTTATTGAATCCTTACCAAGATCTGGATAGGCAAATGCTGTTGTTTAATAACATTAAATGTATCATCTCAGGATGTAAGCTGTTCCAAGTAAAGCTGCCTTTTGCAATTGACTGATGGTGATTCCGTCAAGGTGCTCAAGTGGTGCTCCAAATACTTTGGGGCTGCACTATAGCCTATGACTATTGGTATGATCTTTGCTTCCTTTTACCATAGTTGTTCTACTTCTGCTTGCAGGTCTTTGTATTTTGTGACTTTCTCCTGTTCTTTCTCTTCTCTTCTGCTATCCCCAGATATTGCATTGTCCACTATTTTTTTGTCATTCTTATTGAAAATTATTGAATCTGGAGTTTTAGATATTTGTTTGTTTGAATTCTTTGCATTTTTTCTGCCTCTTTTATTCTTAATTTCCATTCCCTCTTTGATTACATACTTTACAACTATTTTTTCCTGTATGTATATCATCCACAGTTTTTTCACTTTACCTTTCTGCTCTCCATTTTTATGCTTTCAATTACATCACACACTTCTTAATACTTTAAAATTGTCAAGCACCAGAGAAATCAGGAGAACCAGGCAGTTCAAATAGGTATAAATATTTATTATAAGCTTAAGCTCTCTACGAGAATCTGAACTACTAACAGTTAAAGTAATTGGATGATAAATAAGGAATTCACATTGGGCTGGACTTAGATCTCTTGCAGACGAAGGGACTCGTGACTGATGATGTGTTTGAACCCTCCCTCAGGTTCAGCCTGGTCATTTCTTACAAAAATATGTTTTTCAAATCTTCAAAGTAACTCCTATACCCTGTTTCCTAATATTCACTACCCATTCATTATGTTAGGAGATTAATTTGTCTCTTTTCTTTGTCTTTTTTCCATACAGGCTCATACTCTTATTTTCTGCAGTTCTACTTTCATTCTAGTTTGTTCCTCTTCTTTTCTTGTCTTCCTTGTCCATCTACCCTAAGAGCCACCCTTAATATTACCAAATAAAAGTCCGTCTCATATACAGACCTCTCATCACTCTTGTATCTTTCACTAATCCTCCGATCTTTCATCAAAAACAAATCAATTAATCATGCTTTTTAATTCATTCCATATTTATGTGCATGTATTAATAATTAGAGACTACCATGCAAACCAATGTATTACTTCTTCTACATACATAAGGGTAAAGGTAGGTAAAGGAGTCCCTGTGGGTTTTACTCCATTCGTCGTTGCCAACTATAGGAGGCTGTGCTGTTTCAAGGACATTGAGCCATTGCCGACAGAAGACATTTTCTCGGCCATGTGGCCAGCATGATGTCATGGAGCACTGTTACTTTCCCACCTATTGATCTACTTGCATTTGCATGCTTTCGAACTGCTAGATTGGCAGGAGCTGAGGTGAGGATGGGAGCTCACCCATCGCATGGAACTTGGTTCTCAAACATGGACTGCTGACAAGCCCAGCATTTTAACCGCTGAGCTACCACACCACCCTCTACATAGAGCAGGAGTGTCAAACTGCTGGCCCGCGGGCCGGATGCATCACGTGGAAGCTGTACCCACCCCATTGCCGGCAATGGCAAAACCGGCCCGATACATTGTGCGACGTCACGTGACGTCGCAAGTTTGACATGTCTGACATAGAGGATACAAAAAAGAAAAATAGAAAGAATAAAAAAAACCAAAATGTTTATAAATCAAGTGACACAAGATGCTCACATATTGCTGTCCGTTATTAGCTTGAGATAGCAAGACTTTTATCTAAACTACCAGAGCACTGCAATTCAGATACGGAGAGGACAGGCATGCAGTAGAATGAACAAATGCAAAAATAAGACAGATATCTGCCCTTGTGGGAGGAGCTGTCACTTTTATCAAAGAATGAAGGACAACAGAGCTCCTGGTGTAGTGTCATTTTGCTGTTTTTTTATCTAAAAATTGGTGGATTTGCTCTTAACTAGACATCAAAGAGTGTTTTTGAAAGACTATTAAATCTTTACCACCCAAAACAAGCCCTGAAATCTATTGTTCAGCATATGTGTCCTACGCAAGCTAAAGTAGGAGGTATCTCCCACTTTACCACACAGAAAACTCCAGAACAGATTTAAAACCTGAATAAAACAAGATGACAAACATCTGATCAGTGGGCTGAGTGGTAAGAAAGAGAGAGAGTTCTGGTTGCTTTACTATTGTTCCAAGCAATCAAAAACATTCTGGGATAGATCAGGCAAATAAGAGAGACTGGTCAAAATGTAACTGGTGAATTCCATGGTTGAGGATGACCACAAGTGAGGATCTGACATCTTGGGTAATGCTTAATTCCCAAACTGAGATTCAAGAGATTATTTTAAAAATAGCCAGCCAAAAGCTGTTCATTGGATTGCAAGAAAGTAGTTAGATAGATATTTTTTTTTAAAAAAGAATCCAATAATAGTTTGTTCAATAAGCCAGTTTGGTCTAGTGGTTAAGGCACCAGGCTAGAAAGCGGGAGACCGTGAGTTCAGGTCCCACCTTAGTCATGAAAGCCAGCTCGGTGACTTTGGGCCAGTCACACTCTCTCTGCCCAACCCAACTCATAGGATGGTTGTTGTGGGGAAAAGAGAAGGAGAAAGTTGCATTAGATATGTCTGCCATCTTGAGTTATTTGTAACAATAATAAAGGCAGGAGATAGATAGATAGATAGATAGATAGATAGATAGATAGATAGATAGATAGATAGATAGATAGATAGATAGACAGACAGACAGACAGACAGACAGACAGACAGACAGACAGACAGACAGACAGGGATATGTTAGTTCTGCATGTGAAAGAGTTCTGTTGTTAGAATTCTTGTAACCCAACCCTTTCCATTTTAATATTTTTTTTGCTAAAGATAAAACCATCTTGCTAAGAAAGAATCACTTGCAAGTTTAGGCTGCTGTCAAAAAGCCTGACACCTTAACCAGGTCATTATCCTATAAATAATCTATTCATTATATGTGACTATTTTATTGCAAACTGCTTTGAGATGTTTCATACAAGTACAGTGGTACCTTGGTACTCATTGTTAATTGGATCTGGGAGGCATGATGAGTACCAAACAGATTTTTCCCATAAAAAGTAATATAGTGAGTCACAATGTAGCAGCTGACAATGACAAGTTCTAGGTTGTACGTTGAGTACCAAACAAATGAGTACTGGGCAAAATTTTTGTGGCAAAATGCATTGAGTACCAAATTTCATGAGTTTCAAAGCAGCTGAGTACCAAGGTACCACTGTAGATGATATCTCTATTTTTTTTTTATTAAAAAAGACTGATTTATCGTTTGGAATCATGCAATTCCTGATGGGAACGAGGGACACCATTTCATGTGTTCATATTGTTCCTTGTAATATCTCCTGATGGGAACCTCCATAGGTTGATGAACATGCAATTTTTCACCTAAATGAGATTATATGCTGCTGCACAATAAGCATGTAATTATTACTTATTGAAAGAAGGAGAAACAACAACAGGGACCATCATGATGTCTTTAAACATGTGATTTCTGATGCTCACTGCTCCACTTTTATGTAATACCTATCATGTAGAGTCTATCAATACACTTTCAGCCAGTTCCACTGTTGGAGTCTTGGCCTTTCACAGAATGCTTAAAACATGCCTGAGCCCCAAGGGTGAGGTCTACTTTTCTTTGCCCTGTGCTTTAAAAAAAAGTTTATATACTGTTTCTTCCTAGCTCTCCTCTCACAAGCCATAAAACCTCAGTAATGTAGCAATGATATATTCTGAGAAGACAGATGTTGACTTCTAATAGACTTTGGCATATTCCTGCAGCCTACCAAATATCAGCAGCAGCTTTCTCAAAATTCATTGTGTTGTTATGAGTTCAGCAAAAGCAACTAATACATTTGATCTGACTCACAAGATGCATACCAGAAATATTCTCAGGGGAAAAAGCTGAAACCATATCAATCATTTCTGTTCAAGGTCAGTTTAAATGTTTACATGATACAAACAGAACAAAAACAATGTTTGCAGGTAGGTAGCACTCTAACCTTTGCAACTGTCACACAATATGAAAACTGCAGAGGAAAAAGAGAAGAAGGAAGGAAGGAAGGAAGGAAGGAAGGAAGGAAGGAAGGAAGGAAGGAAGGAAGGAAGGAAGATAATCTTATAAGAGAACTTGGGCTCAAGGCTGCTCATTTTTAGACCATCTTTAGTTTCTTTAAAACATGTCCCAAATTCTTCTCTTATTTTATGTTCATAGCAATCTTGTGTAATATGTTGGGAAAGCTTGGCTACCCAAATCAGTATCACCCAATAGTTGGGTTAACACAATGGATTAGTCCCAAGTTATACAAGTACTTATTGGGTTGATGTAATATGCCATATTGTATTATGTTGGCCTAGTTCACAGAGCAGGGTGGTTTACAGCAGCACTGAAGGAAATAAAATGAGCTAAGATGCACAAAGAGTTTAAGAAGATCGAGAAGGAATGAACCCAACTAAATGCGAACTAGAAACACTATTAGGCCCTACTTTGTGGCAGTAAAGGTAGCAAAATGCTAGTATTTTTCCATCTTTATTGAATCCACAGAGAGCTGTCCATCAGCCCTGTTTCAAGTGAATAACAGCACGGAAAAATATGACTTATGACTGCTTTTCACACTTATGAACAATGCACCCAATGGTCACATGGTCAAAATTCAGACTCTTGGCAACTGACTCATATTTATGACGGTGGCAGGGTCATGTGATCACTTTTTGTGATCTTCCAAAAAGCAAAGTCAATGAGGAAGCCAGGTTCGCTTAACACTCTGTATTACTAACTAACAACTGCAGTGATTCACTTAACAACTGTGGCAAGAAAGATCATAAAATGGAGCAAAATTCACTTAGCAACTGTCTCGCTTAGAGCAGAAATGTTGGGCTCAATTGTGGTTGTAAGTTGAGGATTACCTGTAAATTCCTTGCTTTTGCAATGTCTACCTTTGCTTCCTCATAACTCTTCCTTCTGCAACTCAGTCAGGGTCTGCAGAGTGAATCTCAGAGCTTTGCACTTAAAGACTTGTGCACACCATGCAGGGTTAGTGTTCCTTTGAAAAATAAATGTGATGGTCTCCAAAATTAAAAAGGACATTCAGGCTTCATGTAAGCAGTAGAACTGTTGTATCACTTTGAATCAAAGTGAATCAACCTAATAACCATAGCTGGCTCAGGAATTCTGGGAGTTGAAGTCCACGAGTCATAAAATAACAAAGGTTGCCTACCCCTGCCTTAGTCAAAAAGGCACTCTCTGGAGATTGCCATTGTTGGAGATTTAAAAAAAATAGTTTGCATCTTCTTATAGGTGGTTCTGATAACCCACAAATACTAACTGGGTAAAAAAAAAAAATCAGCATTGGGAGAGTTTCCCAGCCATTTTCTTCATGAAATATCCAGTTCCCCCTGAGCCCTTTCACCAGGAAGTTACTGGCATGGCTGCATTATCACCAGACTCTCTTGCATTGACCAGTCAGGCAAAAGCAGACATGGAAAGAAAAGACCCAGCAGTTAAATGAATGCCAGGAAGACGCATTCAGTGGCTTTTGGACTCTAGACATGGAATTCAAAATAGCACTTTGTCCTCTTTCTTTCTCTTAAGCAGGATTATATAGATCTTTCAGGACAATATATTTATTTTTGGAGTACCCATGACCCAAGCTGACCAAATGAAGATGATTTATCTCTGTGCAAGAGCGATTTGTTTGGGATTTAAGCTAACCCCCTTGAGGTTTAGTCCAGTGGATCAGTTACCTTTTTTGGTACCCATTATAGTCCAGTAGCCTCTTCTGGATCCCTTTAAATACAGGACAGGAAAAGATATCCCAACTGAAAGGATTAGGAATGCATCTCCCCAACATTCATATCATGCTAACTTTCAGTCATCAGTCCTAATACTGACTTCAGGGGGGGGTTAAATGCCAACAAGATTAGAATCAAAACAGGGCCATGAAACACAGAAGGGAAATGTCAAGGTTTGAAGAAGGACCAATGATGGAAATGAGACCAATTCAATAAGGCAGGACTGATGCACAGTAACCCTAGGGTATTGAGTGACAGTTAAACAGAAAGAATACCTTGGCCAGGAGAGCACTCCTGTCACTTATCCTTTAGTCTATAGCAGAAAAATAAAGGAAGAGGCATAACTTCACAGGTGTCAGCAGCAGTCTCTGGCCTGTTTCTTACCCTTCTGAGCTTCAAACAAGCTTGATTGGCAGGATGCTGAAAAGACTACAACAAGTAGCATGATGTATATGCATTAAGGATATGGATGTAAGCATGCAACTGGCTCATAAATGCCTATTTCCTATTTCCTAAATAGCAGCTACTACACTCTTCTACATTGTTGTACACTGGAATAATGAGAAGTAATCTAAATGATGCCCTTATTGTCATTGTTAGGCCTTCATATTTACAGGTAGTTTTGATAGTCCATTTAGTGACTTGTTCGAATGTTACAATGACAATGAAAAAAAAAAGATTTATGACTGTTTTTCATGCTTACAACCATTGCAGCATTCCTGCAGTCATGTGATCAAAATTCAAATGCTTGGCAACCGACTCATATTTATGACGGTTGATGTTCCAGGGTTATGTGATCACCTTTTGCAACCTTCTAATAAGCAAAATCAATGGGGAAGCTAGATTAATTAACTAACTTAGTAACTTGTTACTAACTTAACAACTACAGTGATTCACTTAACAACTGAGGCAAGAAACGTCATAAAATGGAGCAAAATTCACCTAACAACTGTCTTGTTTAGCAACAGAAATTTTGGGCTCAGTTGTGGTCGTGAGTCAAGGACTACTGGTACACCCAAGGAAAAATGGCAATTTTTAAGAGTTAAGCTTGATCTGGACTGAAATCACCTTTCTGGACTGAAATTTCCCTTTCTATACCAATCCCAAATTGGGTTGAGACTAATTGCATGCATGTCTATTTTGGCTCTCCATGCTTGTTATTCAACCAAATATGCATTTTTTTTCTCTGCCTATCTCCTCTTCTCTTTTTATTCCATCCTTTTGTTATCTCCTCTGTGTTGTTCTCCAGGGCAGAAACCAGTGTTGTAAGTGCTTTCTGTACCACTATGCATAGGGACGGGCAAAGAAGTAAACATATTTCTAAATTTCAGTAAGACCAAATAAGCTGAATATCTTTGCCACACAATGCAGTTATTTAGTCAATCTTCTCCAACCTGGGGTCCTCTAGAGCAGGGGTAGTCAACCTTGGCTCTTTTATGACTCGTGGACTTCAACTCCCAGAATTCCTGAGCCAGCTTAGCTGGCTCAGGAATTCTGGGAGTTGAAGTCCACGAGTCATAAAAGAGCCAAGGTTGACTACCCCTGCTCTAGATGAACAGGGAGTGCAACTGTCAGAATTCCTCTTAGCTGTGCTTGGCCAATCTGGAGTTGACTTCCTAGAACTGAAGCACATCTGAAGGGCCCCAGGTTGGGGACACCGATGGAATATTGATCTACATCAGAAGTGTCAAACTGTGGGCCGGTTTCATCATACCGAAGGCGCGCCCACCCCATTGCCAGCAATGCAAAAAGAGTCGTGATGCGTCACGACACGTCACGTGACGTGATGAGTTTGACACCCGTGATCTACATGGATATTGCTGCATATCCCAAACCATTGCCTGTTTCTGCCAACAGGTGAGTAACATGAAGGGTATACAAAATCCATTCAGATTATTATTTCATTTCCATGTATGAATTGGGTCTGCAGCTCAGTTCAAAAGAGTCCAGTGCTGCAGATGCTGCATTGAATAAAGCACACCTGTATCTGCACTGCAAAAACAAATTGCCATCGGTGTGACAACACACTGTAGATCTTCAGCTCAAAGTTAAATGTTGTCCATGTATCTTGTGCTTAATGAAACTAACAGGCAAAGTTGTGTTTAGCCTCATTAGAATCCCGCAGTATAAAAGAGAACCTTGCCCCTAAGTGTTAATAACTGGTCACTGCAAATCACAATGAGTGCATAAGAATGTTTCACAGCATTAATGCAGTGCCTCAAAGAGAAGGGGCAAAGCAATCAACCTATCACTGAAAACTAAAGTTGCCATGCTGAATCAATTAAACCATGCATTACACCAGACAAAGACTTTGCTTTCCCAAAGCAAGAATAGGGAGATGTTAGGGCATAAGTGCTCAGGAATAGGTGTGCAAGGTTAAATTTAAGAATGTCTTTTTCCTTTCACTTAACTGCAGCTCAGGTTTACGGTGACTAACCTGGAAATTTGCAAAGCATGATGCATTAATGATAAGAGTGGTTGAGTGTCTTCCCCTTGCCCCCAATCTATTCTCATATATATAATGGATATATGGGTAACTTGACATCCAGGATAACCCATGATTCCAGTGTTGGATGCAGCCATGAAGCCCTTTTAGAGACAGTATTGTTGTTGTTGTTGTTTTAAAAAAGTGCAGCCCTTGAACTATCACATTTTAAATTATTTGGTTGATTGTAGTATCTTTGTCCAAACTATTGATTTCAAACTAATTTGGCAGTTACTGCCTCTGTATCATATTATCCTGTTACCAATGTTTATATTCAGTAAACATTATCAATATGGGCAAGGAGAAAAGAGAGGAAGGGAGGGGATGAGAAGATTCTATGTGACACAGAAACAGCCCTAACTTATATTTGATAATAAATTCCTGTTGTCAGTCAGAATCCCTTAGTTATTTAGCAACTAATCACCAATGTGCTGAGAGTATATAACACAGAAAACTAACACATCCTTCCTAAAGCTGATTAATCTATCATGTACTACCTCTTTCTGTTTTCTTTATTTTTCCTATTGTGCTCCAGCTGTGGCCTAAGTAAAGACAACAGAATGGAGATAATTTTATAACAAATCAAGTAATTTTTCCCATCTGTTGCACTGAAAACATTCCTTTCTGCTCTTTCTTGTGTTTTTTCCTGCCAAAAGAAAAATAAAATATGTTTTCTGGAAGTAGATAAAACAAGAAATAATCCCATCAGTGAAGGAGAAAGAAACAATGGAAGTAACCAAAGAAATTGAACAACAAAAGCAGAGATAGCAAAATAAGAGATTATGCAAGGAGGGGAGAATCCAATCAATAAGTCGAGAGTAACTTGTGATCTCTCATAGTCCTAGTAAATTAATATTATTACAGTAAAGAGCAGAGTTCCTCCGCCAGCCTGAAGTCAATTATTGATAAGCCAAAAATTAATTTTAATTTTAATTACCTGTCAAATAAACAAATAAGCAATTTTATGAAATGATAATTCTCATCACACCTCATGTAGAAATGCACATCTGGATATGTAGTATAACGCCTGATGCAGTATGTGAATACTGTTTAGTATAAGTGGCTGCACATTTACTTTGAATGTGTACCTATGGCCTGACTCTCCAACACTCTGTTTTAGCACTGAGGACAGAGACTGGGAGTTAGCATTTGGTACTCTGCAGATGTTGTGGATTCCAATTTCTATAAACCCCATCCAGAAAGATCAAAGATGAGGGATAGTGAGTCTGTTCAGAACATTTGCAGGGTAATATATTGCCTATCCATGGCTTTGACTGTTGCATGGATTTCACAGCATAAAATGAGAGTTTGCCACCCAGTTCATACTCATTAGGGAACTACTCCAAATGTAAGCATCCAATAAATTCTTTTTCCCTGTATAGATCAAACTTTAAACTGCCAGAATGAAGCCACCTTCTTGACTTTGTCACTGGCCCAAAATAAGTCATTATTAGTATATGTCTTTGGTAGTAGCCGATATACCAGCAAATGGACTGGGCTCTGTGTCTCTCAACATTCACATAGCATTATCCACTAAGAGCCTCCAAATGAGCATACTGGTTTTACATTTAAGCATTCCAACTCTCACTCAGGATCCTCCAAATAGTATAAAGGAGGTCAGATCCTTCAGCCATATCCTCCTTTAATGTTATTCCTTGCTCGATGGTCTCCTTCCTAAATCTTTTAATTCGATCTTGTTGTGATGTACTCTCAAGAATGTTTGTTCTTGCTCTGAAGCTGTTCCTGAGATCTTAGTCAGTGGGCTTTGGGCTTATGTCCATTCAGAGGATGTGGAGGATCATCCTCTTGCTTAGTTCTCTCAGCATCTGCTGCTACTCCTCTCATCCAATAAATTATACAGTAATACCCCAATAACTAGTAATTATACCTTCATAAGATTGCAAGGCTTCAAACATGCACTAATCACATTTCAAAGACATTAATACTTTTTTTAAAAAAAACAAATATACATAAGCAAGTAAAAACTTTTAAAAGAAATAAGTCTAATATCAAAAATATCATGATTAACAATGGGCTTTTAGATTCATTTTACAAGCTAAAAGCAGGTGGGTTTCTTCTAGAGCTGTTTTAATGGTCTGCACAGCTGTTGGGTAAATTTCTTCCTTATACTCTTTGCCCTTGCCTCCAGGGAGATAGAAACTCCTACCTAAGTTTTCCTATGGTGTTCTTTTTAGGATACCCTAAGACACATTTTGCTCTCCCCAATTATTTTGAAATTTAAAACTCATGCAAATAAATTTTATGTACATTATCTTTTAAGGGACATGCATCCTTTCCTTGTATTCAGTTTCCAAAATATTTTTACTGAGCCAGATTTTCTGTATCAATTTTCTTTTTTTAAAAAAAAAATTATTTGTGATCTGGATTATTAGAAATTTAACAAACAAGTAAATAAATAAGGGGAAATAATACTGTAAAATAAGTAAGGCATAAAACTGTAAGGAGAATTCTTACTCTTCGTTGGTTATCAAGAAATTGGCAGAAGCAAAACTTGGGAACCACAAGAGGTTCACATTCTTTCTTTGTGACTCAAACCACAGTAAGTGCATTGGTTGACAGGTCTGCCAGATAATTCATTATTTTTAAGCTCTAGACCTGGCGTGTCCAACCCATGGCCCAGGGACCACATGAAGCCCTGGATAGCTAGGATGCAGCCCCACAAGATCATAAGCTTTTAACATTAGTATGTGATTTTATATTACAGGAAGTCCTTGACTTATGACCACAATTGAGACCAACATTGCTGTTGTTAAGTGAGACATTTGTCAGGTGAGTTTTGCCCCATTTTATGACTTTTATTGCCACAGTTGTTAAGTGAATCACCACAGTTGATAAGTTAGTAACATGGTTGTTAAGTGAATCTGGCTTCCCCATTGACTTTGCTTCTCAAAAGGTCGCAAAAGGTAATCCCATGACCTTGGGATAAAGCAATGGTCATAAGTATGAGTCAGTTGACAAGCATCTGAATTTTGATCACGTGATCATGGGTATGCTACAAAGATCGTAAGTGTGAAAAATGGTCATAAGTCATTGTTTTCAGTGCCATTGTAACTTTGAATGGTCACTAAATGAACTGTTGTAAGTCAAGGAATACCTGTATAAAACTATATTATATATTTTATATGTGGCCCAAAGCAATTCCTGTTCACTCAATGTGGCCTAGGCAAGACAAAAGGTTAGAGCATGGGTGTTCAATCTTTTGGCTTGCCTTGGCCACATTGAATGAACAGGAAATGCTTTGGGCCATATATAAAATATATAATATAACTAATGTATACAAATCATACAAAAATGTTAAAAGTTTACAATCTTGTGGCTGCATTATTAGCTGTCCAGGGTTGCATGTGGCCTGTGGCTATCTAATCTAGAAAATTCTGAATAGGCTACCAGCTATTAGAGACCTGAAAAAATTATAAAGACTTTCATGTTAGCTTGGGCCTTGCATGAGAAATAACAGTATCTATTCCAATTTTAGTCTGTGTTTCCTAACATTTAATTCCAGGTTCTTTCTGGGTTCTTGCTTCACACCCACCTCCAGCCCAGCACTAACATGCATGAATTAGGTATCATTTTTATTATGAAGATTAGGGACAATAATTGCTTACCACAATTATCCTTTCCCCGAAAATGTATTTTCAACTGGTTACAAACAGGGCTGTGTCTATCCCATTACTCTATAGATTAACAGTGCAAGAAATTAACACTTGATGCAGAATTTATGAATCATAAAATCCCAGCATTTTCATATCAAACATGAAGGTGGCATTGAATGGAGAAGAATCAAACTGTGTTTTTAGTAACAGCTAAGACAAATAGAGTCATCTCTGGTTTCAAGCAGTGACATTAGCTTCAGATAATGTGAGAGATGAGATTCAGGATTGAATGGTGGGGTATTTGGTGTTCTCTGAGCTTTGTCTATTTGCTTGCTGATGTTTCACTACCCAACTAGGTAACCACCATCCATGCAAGTCTATATGGGATTTTATATACAGTAACTTGCCCTGCCAGTTTTGATGGGAGTGTGGTTTTCTCCTTGATAGTTCTTTGATGGGGTATTGATTTTTTAATTGAGTGCCTCAAAAGAAACAATAAAAAGGTTAAGAAGAAAACAGCAAGATCAGAATACATCCTTTCCAGCAGATGACACCCAGATAAACAGGGATTAACATTAGGCAAACAATCAAAAGAGTCATCTACAGCACACAGTCTAGGCACTGTGGCAGCCATTATATAAGATGGATAAGAGGAAAATTAGCAAAAAGCATCCATGAATAACAACTAGTCAGAAGACACAATGAAAACCCCTTCTGGTTTGCATAGCGGTGGAACAGGACGCAGGAAGGCAGGGCTCTGCCTTCTGTGCCTGATTTCGCCCTGCTGGGGGGCCCAAAAAGGGCCTAAAATCGCTCCGAAGAGGCGATGAAGATGAGGGGCATTATATGTTTAAATACTTTTTTGAATAAGATTAAAAGAATGGAAGACTTTTAGATATAATTAGACTTTTATAATGAAAGATATGATTTAGAATTAAGATAGCATTTTTTTACATGGGAAATATGAAGATAAGAGGAGGATTGATTTGAATAAAACTTTCAGCTATATAAATGTAATTAATATTGAGGAAATCATAATTGATAAAGATATTTCAAATACTGATGGGAAAATCAAACTTTAACAAGAATACGAAAAACAGGATATTGATTAATGAATTGACATTATTGACTTATGAATTGATATTAGTGTTATTTGTATATTAGCAAAATATGATGAAGATGCTTATATCTAATTTTGTATACATTAACAGTACCAAAAATTGTAATGGTGTAATAAAGGGAAAAAATACTGGATTGTGTAGTATTGAACAGATTTATATTGAAAAAGTTAATGTTAAATATTTGAACTCAGACATGTTGTTTACTAAGCACTAAAGACTGTAATGTAAAAAAAAACTTTTATAAAAAAAATATTTGAACTCAGACATGTTGTTTACTAAGCACTAAAGACTGTAATTTAAAAAAAACTTTTATAAAAAAAATATTTGAACTCAGACAACATGTTGTTTACTAAGCACTAAAGACTGTAATTTAAAAAAAACTTTTATAAAAAAAAGAAAAGAAAACCCCTTAATGTCACAATATGTGGACAGACTCAACCATAGTTTCAACTGGGAAACTGAGTTTCTAGACTAAGATAAATCCAAAAATGCTAGGGAATTCCTGGAAGCTTGGCATTCAGAAACCCAGCCATCAACAGACATGTAAAAGTAAACCATATTTAAACACCATTCAAAAGGGACAATATAAAAGCTAAGAAGGAAACAAAAAGACTAGAACACATCCTCTCCAGCAGGCAAACCCAGATAAGCAGGGATTACACCAAGAAAACAATGATGCAGAACACAATACCCTAATCCACGGGTGTCGAACTCGCCACGTCACATGACGTGTCGTGATGTATCATGACTTTTTTCGCATTGCCGGAACTGGGGTGGGCATGGCCTCCGCATGATGCAACCAGCCCGCGGGCCGGCAGTTTGACACCCCTGCCTAATCAAAGGACTACCAAGGAGAAAATAGAGCAACAATGGCAGGCAAGCTACCATACATTATATGAACAGGGAGCAAATCCCACACTCACTAGCTCTGATGACGTTACTTAGTCGGATGATGAAGCATCTGCAAGCAAACAACCAAGCTCAAGAGGGCTAAAGACTCTACACACAGAATATGCCCACTGAAATTAAATGAGATACGTTTATACACAATTCACTGTATTTATACTCCAAGAAAAGTATTTATGTACTTCAGCTAACAGAACAGCTTAGTTGAACTTGGTTACTATGCTCCTAGATAGGAGGAGAGATGCCCTTCTCTGCTTTACCTTAGACTACAAATGATTTGGGGTTGGCCCTGTGCATCAATACTTCATTTAATTCCTTGTCCCTCTGCAAGCCTAACCAAGCAAAATAGAAAAAGAAAAATTAGTACAAAAACATAAATCTGCATTATTTCGATGAATTAGCTAAACTAATTAGATCTATATTAGCTTCCAAAGGGCAATAACATACACTTTGAATGCAGACAATCACATATTCAAACCCTCCTGTCTCTGTGGTGGAAAGGGTATCATTATCAGCATTAAAAACAACAAAGTGTCCAAACAAAGGATTAATTGAGTAATAATCTCTCTAGGTGAAATGTCATATTCTTTTAATGTGGGAATGTGTTATATTTGAATAACCTGTTATTTGCAGTTCACATGCAAACCTCAGATGCCTCCCATGTAGTGGGGTGCAAACATTCACCCAGCTGTCATATTCATATATACATACTAAGTCTTATTCTATTGTTTGGAACCCACTTTTATTGTGGAAGATAACGTACTAGAACAGTGTTTCTCAACTTTAGCAACTTTAAGCTGTGTGGACTTCAACTCCCTGAATTCCAGCTGGCTGGGCAATTCTGGGAGTTGAAGTCCACACAGCTTAAAGTTGCTAAGGTTGAGAAACACTGTACTAGAATGTGGCAGAAATTGTCCCCAAATAGAAAAGTAACACAGCAGTGAGGTAGTTGAACTAATATCTTGGCTTACTCTTACCCTATATTCCTCTCAAGAAGTGGTCAACATCTTCACGTGCAATTTGCTGTATTACAGTTCTCTATACCATCTTAGTATCCTATCTCTTCTTAGGAGTGTATGCACAAACCAGATAGAAGATTATTAGAAGAGCTATGGGGATTATGATTCAGAGTAGTAAGCATTGCTACTAAGATCAGCCTGGCAATTCTTCAAGGTCCTGGTGGCCTCAGAAGTAGAACACTGAGTGCATTAGCAAAGGCCTTGTGTTTGCTTTATTAGAGCAATATTTCTCAGCAATATCAGATAACACAATTGCCTGTATAAGATGAAGTGTCTTTGGCTATGATTTCAGATCTCCTGCTGTCCAGTCCTCCCTTCTCAGTTAGACTTTCACAGCAAGATCATTCTTTGGCCTGTGATTCATTGTTTCAGTGCTGGTTTTCCTCACAGCATCCATGCTGTGGTCTACTCATCTCTCTTCACCAAACCATATTTCTTAGGCTTTGACACCATTTCATGTGGCACAAGCTCAACTATTTCCATGTATCTTTTCGTTTTCACTATGATGTTAGTTAAGAGTATTGTGTATTTACTACATTTATAAATCCCATGCTTTCTGCAAGGAACTTTAAAGTAGCTTGTCTGATTCTATCTATGAATAACTTATCCTCACAATGATTCTATAAGATGTTAGAGCAACTTTTCCCAATGTTCTTTCTTTTTCCAACCTCCTCCTCCTCCTCCTCCTCCTCCTCCTCCTTCTTCTTCTTCTTCTTCTTCTTCTTCTTCTGCCATATCCGTTATCGGACATTGGCGATCATGTTGGCGATCCTGTTTTTATCAGCAGCCGCACAAAAAAGTGCTGCTGAGTTTTGTCCAAACCAGTCCTTTAGATTTTGAAGCCACGATGTTCTTCTTCTGCCTGGACCTCGTTTGCCTTCAATCTTTCCCTGGAGGACTAAATGGAGTATGCCGTATTTTTCTGGGTGTCGCATCACGTGTCCGAAATATTCTAATTTTCGTTTTTTAATTGTTTTGATGATTTCCCTTGGCTTTCCCAGGCGGCTTATCACCTCCTCATTTCTGATCTTGTCAAACCAGCTTATACGTAACAGCCGCCGGTAAATCCACATTTCAAATGCTTCTAGTCAATGTCACAACTTGCCTCCAGAAGTTGTGGGTGCTCCAAGATTGGAGATTTTTAAGAAGAGATTGGACAACCATTTGCTGAAATGGTATAGGGCTTCTTGCTTGAGCTGCTGATTGGACTGGAAGACCTCCAGCATCCCTTCCAGCTCTGTTATTCTGTTATGCCATTCCTGATACCCACAGCATGGGGATTATGATAATTCAAATCCAATATTACTGCAGGGTATTAGACTGGGGAAGACTCTTGTTAGGTTGAGAAACAATCCATGGTAATGAAATAGGTTTGTCCTATTCTGACAAACCAATCACTCCATAGCTGCTAAATTTATCCAGATAACTAGCTGATTCAATTATTGAATAAATGCAACATTTAAAAGATAGGCATTATATGTTGCACACATTCTGCAATCTCATATTCTCATTAATATATATATATATATACAATTAGAAATGCCAATTAAAAGTCAACTATATAAAAAGTTGGTATTGTTAAATAAGATAAATTTGATCATGGCTATCAGAACGAATTCTTAATTCTTTCCAATGCAAATTTAAAACATGATATTTAATAATATTTTAGTTCAATATTTGGTAAGAGCAAATCTCACTTAATGATTCATATGTAATGGTAATTTATAATTTATTTAATATTGTGTATGTCATCGTAATATTTAATAACATTTGGAGGATGATTGATTAGTATTTGATAGGTTATTTTAGTTGAGATTTTATATTTATCTCCTGCAAAAACTATTAGAGGATTATGAAAACTGAAAGGGTTTAACTTTCATTTCTTCTTGTAAATTAAATTTAGAATTTCACATTCATAAAGTGTGGAATGAGAATGGAAATATTGATCAACATTTGCCAGGTTTCAAGTACTTATTTCAGATCTATAGGTGCATTACAGTAGTAGTTAAGCATTACAGCAGTGGTTGACAGATCTTGTAAGGCTGATCCTGTTAATACCAGAGTAGTCTTTAAAACATTAGTGTTATAGACTGAACTAATGAAAAGAGAGACCATGTGGCACAGCAGCAACATCAAGTTTTGGTAAGCAACTGGATCTTTGCTGCTGTCCATGGTCCTGAAACAATGTTTTGCCAACTATCCCGTTCCAGAGTTAAATTTCCATTGTGTAATTGGTTGAAATTTCACATGTGTAAAGAAAAACATGTTTCTACAGTTACAACTCTGTGACAGAACCATAAAGCAGGAATACCACCACACAGGCAAATAAAGGAAGCTATCATGGTGATAAATTACATTTATTCTATAACTGGCATTACTCACATTCTTTTCAGGTCAATGTTATTGAATGAATCTGAACAATAAATTTCCAAGAATCCTGACTAATTCTAAGAGAATAAAAAGGTTTTGACTGAAGAAATTCATTTCTGTTTTCTTTTTGTGCTCATTTCTGTCCCTCTTTCACTCAGACCATTCAAGTTATGAGAATACAAGGATCACTGCCTATTTGTATTTTGCTGGTGCAATGAACAAATATAGCAAATATTATTTTAACATGACTAATAACCCATAATATTTATTCTTAGTGCCTACAGAAACTAGTGGCATGGGGTTGTGTAATGATTTTATCTCAGAAAAAAATCCATTCTCATAAGAACAAATGCATGGAGTTGATATAGGAAAACAAAACCTCCTGCAACGCAATATTTTGATCTGAAACTTACATAATTGGTTTATTGAACAAAACTAAGATATAATAGCCTCAACCCTTAGCAAAAGACCACATGGTTCACACTTCTAGTTTTTGTTTTGACATCCTAAATATATGCAAGTCATAAATAAGGATGTAGCAACCTTAACAGCTGAGGGGCAAACAGCATGCTATGCACAAATGAATTAAAATGGGAATCATTTTAACCCAAGAAAGCAATGTTTAATATTTTCCCCAGTAGGATTTTTCTTCTCCAGTGTGTGCTATCTTTCAATCTGTTCCTTCATTCAAAATCTTCCAAATGTGTATTTGTAAAAGTATTTGGGTTTATAAGAACCACTTTCAACATTTGTCTTAGACACAAGTTATGAGAAGGTTTGTTGGCTTTTTCCATCTTAATACCCACAACTATTGCACAGTGAGATGACAACTAAGTCTCACTGATCTGCTTTAATGTTGGTGTAGTAACACTGCCATTTTTTTTTACTAGATGAACAGTTGGTATTATTTTTCCTCAATAATTATTTGAAATTAATGGGGACTTTAAATAATTCAGACTAACAATCTCTATTTGCTCTGACCACAATAGGCTATTTGCAAGCAAAACAATTATAATATTGCTATATTTTATGCCTCAAACTCAGTCATCCCAAGCTGTCTATGAATGATTGTATGCTATGAATTTTGGTTTCTACAAGTAATTCAATAATTTGTCTGAATATGCAGGAAACCACAGTGGTGCTGATTTCGATTCAGTTATGGGTTTGATGAACCCTTCCTACGTTATTCCATTCTAGTTACAATGCTATATCTTCCATACAACTCCCATCATATGTAATCCAGAAATCTGGAGGGATATAGCCCATCACATCTGGGACATACCAAATTGTAGGACACAAAGCTTAATTCTAGCATTAAGAAGGCCTTGAGGGAACAGCAAGAATGTAAATTGGTATGGGGGCAGAAATTGTGATCAATGCATCTGGCAATATTTTGAAGCTGATTCTTGCAAGAGGTTTTTGTCCAATCAAGGTGGTGGCTTTTGTGCCTCTGTCTGCTAGATATAAATTTGGAAATCTTTTATGGAAAGGAACTAGTGACTAGAGCTTAAATATTCCAGAACAATTTACCCTTTTTAAAGTGGGTGGGACTGGCATCTCAATTTTTTAAGACAAGCAATTTTCAGACAAAGAAGGATGCCTGAGAATAATAAACTTCTACAGCAAAATTATTAGGCCAATATTTTTTCCTCCATCTTCTTTCTTTTGCAATAGCAAACATGTTCTTTCTTTTGCAATGTTCTTTCTTTTGCAATAGCAAACAATTCTCTTCATATGTCATCTGTTTCGTCATAGAAAATGGTAAGGTATAATTATCATAATGTTAGAAATGCATGCTGGGACTGAAGGAAAACTGCCTTGGGAGGATTATTAGGGACATTACTGTACATAACACAACATTATTGTACATGATGTTTCACAGGTACAATATCTCTGAATGAACATCATTGTCACTTGGGAAAGATCATTTAAATTGCATGCCTATAATGGAGCAACCCCTGGGAGAAATAAATATAATATGGTATAAAGGTGTACCAATGAAATTGCACATATTATGGGGTACCTTCAATGTAGGGATATGAATCTATATATTAATAAAACTCCTGCATCTGTTTTATTGTTTGTAACCTTCAATTGGATGAAACTGTGCACTATAGAGCAACAATTTTTGAATCGACATACCTCAAAGAGGATAACTTAAAGAATGCATCCAAAATCCAGGATCCATCTCTCCATGGGACTGAAATTTGGCAAAGTTGTTGCCACTTTAGTGCTGCTGCACTGTCGCTCCATGTGATCATGTGATCAGCATTTCCAATGCTCCCTGCCAGCTTCCTGCAAGGAAAGTTAATCAGGAAACTGGCAGGAAAGGGGAAATTGCTCCCCCTCCCATGTTTTTTTTTGGGCTGCCTGTGGTCATGCTGTTTCTCTGTTTAGATAAGGAAATATCTCTGAAATAATGACCCAGAGGTCACGTGTTGTTTAATTTAGAGTTAAAACAGATGTTTAGTGTGAAACATAAATACTGTATATACCACTTCATACTTATTTCTCTTACCCACAGCTCATATTCAATCTTGGCATCTCCAAAATAAACTAACTAAGTGATAATCCCCTGGGATTGATGTGTTTCTCCTGGAAAAAGCATTTTTTAAAGGAACATGGTCACCAACCATGGATTTGGTTTTTCTCAGCCAATTAAGAGCCCAGGAGCTATGAAAATTCAGGATCAGTTATCTGTTTTGCTCATATTTTCCCAAGATGAGAGTGCAAGTGACTGAAGTTGAGGAACAGCAACTCAGAAGTGGTCTACTCATAAGTAGGAACCTACACCACAAGGAGGGGCCTCTTTCAGAAAATTCTAATGAAGTCCTGAAGGCAACAATATGCTTGCCAAAATGCTTTTTGATGTTCTCCAAATGGTTTGTCTAGTTTTATATATATATATTTTAGGTTAGTTTAAGTAAAAAAGAATTTGTGCCCATCCATTTGTGTCCATCCATGATATAATTGCAGCCATTTCTGAAACTGCTTATGGCAAATACTCAACATTCACATGTACTCACTATACTCCAAAGACTGGGGAATCTTCGCTAATGATGAGACATGGGTGGGAATTTTCAATTATTTCCTTACTTTGATTACTTCTTCAAACCACAAAAATCTATCTATCACCTATCAGATATAGATAGATAGATAGATAGATAGATAGATAGATAGATAGATAGATAGATAGACAGACAGACAGACAGACAGACAGACAGACAGACAGACAGACAGACAGACAGACAGATAGATGATAGACAGATTTTTGTGGTTTGAAGAATTAAAGAATTAGCGAAGATTTCCCTGTCTGTCTGTCTGTCTGTCTATCTATCATCTATTTATTTTTCATGAATACAAGAGGCTTGCTTATCTAGTCATTAAAAACAATGACCCGCTTGTTCTTCTGTTTTTAAAAGCATACCATGTGCTTTTTAAAAAATGTTTCTCTTGCCTCGTGTTATAGTTATGTGTTTATCTAGCCAATGTGAAAGAAGATAATGATGTAATGAAGCCTTGACAGTTTTCCCTTGTTACAGATGCTCTTCAGATGTTAGGCACTTCCTGGAGAAACTGAATGGACTATTTCTCAGAATGTGATTTTTGACCCAGTAAGTGTGTTGCTAGTACTACTGCTAGAGATTTATCTGGGATAGTGACTTGACACTGTTAAGCATATCGAGGAAAAGAGCCACAGTTTTTAGATCAGTCAAGTTCATTCTCTCCTTGGAAAACAATATCAAAGGCCATCTTTTACCATCTTTAGAGAGCATTCAGTAGCAAAGGAGGATTGCTCTCTAATTTAAGCATGAATTTGTTATATCGTAGAACTGGCACAGAGAAGCTACTGCCTGTTTGTGCTGATAATTTCTTTCAGTATATTCGGCTATTATATACTCTGCTCCTTTTGTATGACAAAGTACTAGTTTCAAGAATTTTTTTTTAAATAACTCCAGTTTGAAATTACTTTCTCTGCTCAGTTTCTAAAAAGTCTGGTAAAATATGAAGTGGATAGGATGTAGGATGTCAAAAATAACACCGGGTCACCTTTATCAAACTCAGTATTGCCACTGTGCACACACAATGCAACCAATAAAAGGATTTTGTAATCTTTCATTCTAAACCGTTTGATAGGAAACAACCCCATTTGAAATTAGTGGAGATCTCATCTGATCTATACAAAATAGAATTCAAGTGTTTTAGAGAATACAGGCTAAGATACAAGCTATCGGGACATTCTCCTGTACGATCACATAAAAGCACTACTCTGCTACAGGATTCTTTGGTTAATTGCATACAAAGGATGCCTTCCTATAAAGCTTCCAGGTCTGGAGGGGGAAGGCTTAATCTTCATACAGCTTTTCCCAAAAAGTATAAATTCCCCTGATCTTTACCAGATGAAACAAGACACTAAAGGTTACCCATAGCAGATTTAATCCAGCTCTTCCAAGGTGCAAAACTGAATCTTCTGAGCTCTGTGCATCAACTGGTCTCATATTACACTCATATTCTGGGTGATTTTGAGTTGAGAATTCATGTGTGTACATTGCAAAAAATTAACATCTCCTGCTTCTGCTCTTTGGTTTGCATTTGCAAAACCACACAATTCACACTTAGCCTTTTGAAAGGAAAGGCACTTGAAACCTCTTCTAATCTGAAATGACAGCTCACATGATTGCCATTTTTAAATGGTAGATTTCTCTCTTGATTATCACGCCACTCAAACAGAGTTTGGGGTCAGTTGTATAAAAAAAATTGTAAGTCACCAAAACAGCATTTGGAGGTTCCAATATGACATATTTTAAAGATGTTAAGATGATAGAGTCCTTTGGCTTTCAAACATAGTTATCTTTTCCCAAAAATTACTATACAAAATACTATGCAGTTCCAACATATCCATAGACATGTCATATTATGGAGAGCTGACCTACTAGGCACATTGTATACTGCATTTTTAGCTTAAAAATTGCTTTGGCAAACCTTCAGAATAAAACAAGAGGTTAATTTAACCTTGCTGAGGACATACAGCTTTATGTTGTCCCCTAAGACAACAAATGCCATAGCCTTAATCTATCCCTTGAGTATACATTTGGATGAGAACTACCCCAAATATTTTTCCCCTCTTCAGTGTTTGAAAAAAAATAATGAATCTGAAATGTTGGTAACAGGAAACAGATCTTCAGTTTAATGCATTTAAAGCATATGCATGCTCAATTTTGCAACATATGTGAGAAATGAGAATGAGATGGGGGGGGAAATCTTGGCAATACTATCTTTGTAACACTTTTTTTCCTATTATAAATAAACTAAGATTTGTTTTTGTTGTTTTAACAGACTTTAACAGACATTTCCTGTTTAGGTTTTACACTGATACAGTACCACGAATGCCATTTTCAGACTTTGAATGTACAACAACTGAATACAGAAGAGCTTCTACGGCATTTTTGGGAAGCTAAAGGGGCCCAATATACCAACAATTGTTACCCCAAAAGCATTTATTACTATGTGTTCAATATGCAAAACTTTAAAAATTCCTGATTATATGCTGCTAGGAAAACATACATTTTACATTCAGGAAAAGAAAGCCACCCACCATGTGTTATATTGTCTGATTCAGAGAGAAAGGGGGCTGCCTCTCCAAATTGCACAATGCCTAATTCTGTGGCAGCCAACTAAAAGTATAGCCCTTCTTTCAAGAGACCATCTGCTTTTTAAACAAAAAGTGACAAATTCTTATCATTAGTGATAATGGTAGCTCTAGCTTTCATCTGTACTATTAAAAATCAAAACCGAAGGCTAGATTCCAAATTTTAAACTTCACTTCTACACTATGAAGTACCCACAGCTAAGCTTTATTTTTTTTATCTCTCTCTGTCGGTGTAGTTATTTTAATTTCCTGGGCAAGCACATAACACACAGAAAATATTGTAATATCACTTCCTGAAAACATCTTGAAGAGACGGGTAGATAACATTAGCTTGAACCATTGACTAAGTGGTTGGCTAATTTAAATGCAGTTTGTGTCTACCCTGAAAAATATCTATTACTATTTTAGAGCATTCCTTTGCAATAAAGTGATGCTTCCACAGATCACACTTACAGAAAACCACACTTTCCCCGTTGAAGGGAAACCTTTAAAAGGGTTGTTTGATTCTTTAGCAGCTGGAACTCATCGTTGCATAGCATAAACCCTGCAGACAAAACAAACCTTCATCTTCACAAAAATATGAAGTAAGGTTCATCCAAATGGCACTAAGTATCTGTAATATGTCCATACCACCTTAATGGAAGGGAAACCCTAGTTGTGTAATAAGAGATTTTACATTACACACAGAGAGAGGCGTACGAAACAAGGCACACAGTCCAGTGAGTTCTCTCCTTCATTCAGAGCTGTCTTTGCTTCTGGATTTCCACCACAAACATACAACCTACAAAATAGCAGGAACGGTGAAAACCCCATCATCACCACCCACCGCATGCTTTCAAAAGAAGACTCCGCGGGTGAGTGGGTGGCAAATTTTATAAAACTGTACCTTCCAGCCACCGGGCAGTAATGAGAAAGCCAGTTTGGAATCAGCAAGATGATACCCTTGTGGCTGGACAGTCTTTGCCCCTCCGTGATCCTATGGAAACTGTAAAATTCACCTGGGAAGGGATTCCCCACCCGCCCACTCGATTTGATTGCAGGATGGGAGGGAGGGGGAAGGACCAATCTTTGCTCCCCAAAAGGATACTTCGGATCCGTTTTACTTATTTACTTATTGGGGGGGGGGAAATGTCTGATCATCCCAGCCTCCTCCTCCTCCTCCCGGTCTCCCCCCCATCCCCCGCCCCCATCGACTTACTCTAGCCTTCTGACTAAGACGCCTTTGCCGAGGGCTGGGGGGCTTTTGTGCTGGAGGAGGGCAGGGCAACAGCTCTTTTCCCGGCTGTCCTCGTGGTGATGCTGGTGGGGCTGGAGGGAAGGGTGCTGGTGTGAGATCGGCGTCCGGGTACCGCTGGGGCCGGCCTGAGCCTGCTTGCTACTGCTGGGAGGTGGCGGCGGCGGCGGCTGGAGCGCCGGGAGCTGTTGGTGGTGCTGAAACTCCTCCTGCTCAGCCGGCGGCGGCGGCTGCTGCTGGCCCTGAGGCGGAGCTCGGCAAGGCAAGGAGGCAGCAAGGGGAACCCTCGGCTGCAGCAGCGGCGGCGGCGGCGGAGCTTCCGCCGGGAGCGCGTACTGCTCGCGGAGGCTGCGGTTCTCGGTGCTGAGCTCGTCCAGGCGCTTCTCCAGCTCGTCGATGCGCTGGCGCTGGGTGTGGATGAGGCTCTGCTGGTTCTGGACGATGGCGGTGAGCTCTTTCAGGTAGAGCACGGCGCGCACCGGATTCTCCAGCAGGCTCTCCATGCCCCGCGGCCGGACTCCGGCAGCCGCCCGCTGCGCTGGGCTTCGGCGAAGCCTCGCGGGAGACTCCTCCGCACGCGCGCGCTTGCTTGCTTTGCCTCTCGCTCCCTCGCTCGCATGTACACACGCGCAAAGCCCTACACACGCAGGAAAGGCGGCTGGCGCCAGCCTCGTTTCCTTTCACGTCACGCACAAGCGGGGGCGGGGGCAGACAGGCTCCGCCCCTTGGCTGAGAAGGACCGCCCCCTCCGTCCTTCCCGAGGGCCCGCGCTGTGCCGAATGGGGGTCGGGGGGGGGGGGAGAAGCGCTCGAGAAAAAAACCGGGCGAGTCAAGGCAGAGCGCTTAAAATGGAAGGAAAGAATGGAGGGATTCCGATCGTCGTTGCTTGAGGGGGGCTAAAGTGAGACACGGAGTGACGCCTCGGTCGAAGGATGCGATCTTGGGGAGAACTCGAGCCCTCCGCTCAACAGAGGGAGCCGGGCTTCCCCGAAACGCTGCACACCGAGTCTCTTTGCCACTTAGGAAGGATCGCGGGGCCTGGGAAACGTGGCATTCTTATGGAATGTAAAAAATCGGGAAACTGTGGAGAGAGTACAACTAGAAAGAGACGTAAGAGAAACTGATACTCCGCAAAGCAAACATTGCAGAAAGAGAGCCAGGACAGCAAAAAAAATCAAGAGGAATCTGGTGGTTTTGTTTTTTTTTGTTCTGAGGTTTGGTTTTGTTTGGTGCCCGGGTCACTGTGGATTCCTGGCGATTGCCTGGATAGGTGTCTGACGTTTTCTTGACAAGATTTCAGAAGCTGTTTGCCATTGCTTCCTTATTAGGGCTGAAAGAGAGGAACTGGCCCAAGGTCATCTAGGTGGCTTTGTGCCTCAGGAGGGACTAGAAACTTCTCATTTCTAGCCTTGTGCCTTGTGCCTTAAGCTCTACACCAAACTAGCTTCTCACTCATACATTTCATTAAAAGACAAGCTTTCATAAACTACTGTTCATTTCATCAGATATATGGAGAGGCTAAATGTTAGCCTTTCTGATGCAAAGTTAAACTGGGATGAGGCAAAATACAAAAAAAGAGGGGAAGCTGGGGTGGTATGCAAATGCAGGAAAACATGTGAGACAGATTAAGAGCACCATTTTTACCATCCAACTCTATCCCCTGTCTTCACCCATGACTGCTTAATTTTGGCAACAACATATATTTGCAGATCAGCAGTAAAGCCTAGAACAGGGTCTGCAACCTTGATAACTTTAAGACTTGTGGACTTCAGCTCCCAGAATTCCTCAGCCAGCATAGCTGGGGAGCTGAAGTCCACAAGTCTTAAAGTTGTCAAGGTTGCAGACCCCTGGCCTAGAAAATTCACATGGCTCAACAACATGCCAACATTTTTGTGGCTAACCTCGAACAATGCTTATGGTACCTCCTGAAATCCCTTCCTTTACTTGAGATTCATTGATGACAATGAATTATCTGGACCCGTGGAAAAGTATCTCTTAACACATTTCATTCACTAAGACTTCAACTCCCATCTGACCATCAACTTTAACCTCAATGTATCTGCAGAACAAGTCCACTTCCTTGATGGAGTAAAAATGCATAACAGACACCTACATACCACACTGCATAAAAAACCTACAGTTCCCATGCATACCAAAATGTTTCCAACTTCCACCCAGAACACATTACCAAATGTTCATTTATAAACAGGTTCTACACTACAACTGCATTTGATCTGATTCACTTGACAGTGGTGCTAAATTGATGGAATTAAACCAGGCATTCAGAAAACTGAACTACCCACACAGCAAAATCAACAGATAAATCAAGAGAGCCAGATTGCTTCCCAAAGAAGATCTATTAAAAGATCATAAAAACAGATCAAGAGAACACTACTAGTTATCACCTATAGCTCTAGCTCAAGTCATTTAAATGCATATTAATAAGCTACAACCCCTGTAGACAATGACCCTGTGCTTTCTCAGGTATTAGGTGGCGGTCCCATACTTGCATATAAAGCACCCAATTTAAAGTTTATTCTCACAAGCATCCGGAAGCAACCATAAACTGATGCTAAAATAGGAACCAGATCTAGATCTAGATATCTATTCTCCCCCTCCCCACCCTAAAAATATTTACATCAACAGCATTGTCATCTAGCCCCAGCAACTTCACATACAAGATTAGAGATATCTTCATATGCTCTTCTTCCAAGGGGATCTATGCCATCATCCTCCAGCCATGCCCCTATGGATTCTGTACAAGACAAACAGGCCAGACTTTGTGCAAAACAATTAAGGGACATATTTGACATCAGAATCCCAATCAATAAAGTAATACAGAAGCAGAGCATTTTAACATCCCAGGACACTCCTTTTCAGATTTCAAAGTAGCTGCTGAACAAAGAAATTTCAACAAGACAGTTGAACAATAAACTGTCAAACTCACATGCCTGTGGAGATACTCAGTCATGGTTGTCCCAAAGGTGATTTTTCAAAAGGCAACTGGACTTTTTTTTATTTGTTTTTTTGAAAACATTTCTCTTCTCAGCCAAGAACTCAGAATTGAAGAAGCTTCTTGGATGAGAAGTGAAATGTATTGAAAGGGAAAAAAGCAAAAAAAAAAAAAAAGCCCAGTTGCCTTTTGAAAAAGCTCCTTTGTTGAACTCACATACTTGAAAAGATTTCAGGCTACCTCAGAAGGTCTTAACAAACAATTGATACAATTATAATTTAATACACTCACTATAAGTCTCACATATAATCTATGTTTGCATAATCATCTGTCTCCCCACCCCTTTGTCATCGTTCAGTTGCTAAGTTGTGCCCGGCCCCAAGGACCATAGCACACCAAGCTTCCATATTCTTCACTGTCTCCCGGAGTTTGCCCAAATTCATGTTCATTGCATTGATGACACTATCTAACCATCTCATCCTCTGCAGTCCCTTTCTTCTTTTGCTTTCAATCTTTCCCAACATCAGGTTCTTTTCCAATGAGTCCTCTCTTCTCATTTGGTGGACAAAATATTTGAGTCTCTGCTTCAGGATCTATCCTTCCAAATACTCTCTCTTACCCCAGTTTGTATCCTATATCAGATTAGTCACTCCATGCTTCTGATGAAGCAAGCTACAGTTCAAGAAAGCTGATAACTTCAGACTAAAATTTATCTGAAAAAATGCTACCAGATATTCCTTTCCTCAAAATATTGAGGGATTGAGACAGTGTGATGTAGTGGATAAGGTTCTGGGTTGGAACTGGAGATATCCAAGCTCAAGTCCAAACATAGTTACAGAAGCTCATTGGATTACTTTGGCCCAATTGCCCTCTCCCTCTCTCTCCCCCTCCCTCCCTCTCACATTATCCTAACACATGGGATTGCTGTAGAAAAAAATTGGAGGAAGGAGTATTATGCACGTATGTTGCTGTGAGATCTTGTCATGGAATTGCACAGCAGCTGTCCTTATAAGTCAGAGAAGCTGACACGAACTTGTAGTTTTATATAAATAAATATATTTTACATTTATATTTACAGCAGACAAGATAGTCAGGAACACAAGAACATCACGAGGTAAATCAGATAGCATACAGAACACACAGAAGAAAAAGGTGGGAAAAAGGGAAACTCCCTCTCCGCACACACACACACAACAAGCCAATCATAACGTAGATTGCCTCATGCACACATGCAGCCAGCACTCCCCAACCAATCAACTACAACTCTGCGTTCTGGCCTAATGTACCCTTTACTGTTCCAGCTACCAAAGAAATAAAAGAAAGATTCGGGGAAAAGCTCAGAAAGGCAAAGAGAAGAAGTGGAGAAATGAAGCAGAAAGGTCCAGTTACCATCAGGAAAAGAAGTGGAATTAGAGAACAAGGAGGAAAGGCAAAGGATGAGGGGTGACATGATAGCAGTGTTCCAATATCTCAGGGGCTGCCACAAAGAAGAGGGAGTCAAGCTATTCTTCAAAGCGCCTGAAGGCAGGACAAGAAGCAACGGATGGAAACTAATCAAGGAGAGAAGCAACCTAGAACTAAGGAGAAATTAGAAGTGAGAACAATTAACCAGTGGAACAACCTGCCTCCAGAAGCTGTGAATGCTCCAACAGTGGAAGTTTTTAAGAAGAGACTGGACAGCCATTTGTCCGAAATGGTATAGGGTTTCCTGCCTGAACAGTGGGTTGGACTAGATGACCTCCAAGGTCCCTTCCAACTACTACTACTACTACTACTACTACTACTTCTTCTTCTTCTTCTTCTTCTTCTTCTTCTTCTTCTTCTTCTTCTTCTTCTTCTTCTTCTTCTTCTTCTTCTTCTTCCTTATTATTATTATTATTATTATTATTATTATTATTATTATTATTATTATTATTATTATTATTACTATTATTTCCAAGAACATTCACAACCTCAATATCCAAGGGGCCTTTATGTAAATATTGAGCATATTGAGTGAAAAAAAAGTTCACTTAGAATGTGCAAAAAAGCCGAGAAGAGATTAAAGTGGATGCTAGGAAGAAGCTGAAAAAAAATGGAGCAAAGGAACCAAGAAATGTATATGCATATAAGAATAATTGTTGCTGATTTCCTTGCAAGATCATGCCATTGATCTGAGAGAAGTTTTTATGGCTTGCCTACCTGCCTGTTAATTCTCTGTGTTGGGGAGGCACAGGTGAAGAGGAAGAGGAAGCTGTTTCCATCTGGCCTCTAGAAAATGCTTCTCCTCTCCAGACCAGAAAGGAGCTTTCCTTGTCTTAAGAACGGATTTCCCTGGGAAGTTTAAAACAGAAGTTAATTGCTAGCCATGCATTTAAGAGATCTTTCCCCCCCCCCTCTTTTTTATTTCTACATCAAATAAGCCTCCTTTTATCTGGGGCTATCTTGTTTGCTATTGCAGGTGTTTTATTTGTTTGCTATTGATTTTGTTTTAGTTTTGTTAGTTCGGATTCTTTGAGAAAGCAGGATGCCATTTTAAGCCTTTTTTTTCCCCCCGAGGCTTAGAACGTGCCCCCTGCTTAAATAATACTGCCTAATCAATAGAGAGATTTTTCACTTCTTTTCTCCACCCTTGCCTATTTTTAAGAGATATTGTGCCTGTTTTCCCTGCTGCTTTTGCAAATGCTGTTAAGAAGTTCGGACTGATAAACTGTTCATGAGAGAAGCTATTACATCACAGAAGCAAACCCAGAAGCTATCTGATGCAGCCAGATAGCCAATAGACCCATATATATATATATATATATATATATATATATATATATATATATATATATATATATATATATATATATATATATATATATATATATATATATATATATATATATATATGGGTCTATTGCCTTTATTTTTTTGATCGCAGAAATTAATTTTCTCAATTCTCTCCTTATCTGCCCGATTGGCGTTGAAAATAAACTGCACCAAATAATTTTGACAAGAGGTTTTGCTCCCCCAAACTAGCTTTTTTTGATAAAGCCCTGATTTCCATTCTCAATCTTCTGTTCTCGAGATTCAACTGACCCAGTCATTCCATTCTCCATCGTTTGCCTTATCTCTGAGCCCAGAGGCAGACAATCCAGGATAACAAGGTCAGTTCTGTGCCAGGTGTCTTTTAGTCTTCCCGAAGGGGATGGAGAAGGAGAGCTGAGGAGCCCTGATTGGATCAATGCTACTTTAGACAAAGTTGGGCACTCTTAATTATCAATACGTTTTTCCTTTTATCTCCTTTTTCTTTTTCTTTTTTTTCTTTTTTCTTTGTTATTTTTAGGTTCTATAATCTCCCAGGCCTTAAAATGAACACTTAAAATTAGAACCATCATTAAAAAGGCACAACAAAGAATGTTCTCACTGCATCAACTCAGGAAGTTCAGACTGCCTCAGAAGCTGTTAATACAGAGGAATTATTGAGTTTATTTGTACTTCTATAACTGTCTGGTTTGGTACAAAAAACCCCAAACAGGACAGGTACTAACTCAAGACTACAGAAGGAATAATTGCAACCAGCCTGCCTTCCATAGAAAACCTGTATATTGGGCAGGTCAGAAGGACGGCTAAGAAGATATCTGCAGATGCCTCACATCCTAGACCTAAACTGTTTCAACTCCTTCCTTGTTACATAAAGGCAATGCATGATGTAACCTAGGTACACCATACTGAACTTTGTAAGATATTATCAGTGTTTTGAATTTGGCTTGAAAGCCTATTGTGGGCATTTTCACATGATCTCTCTGCATTTTGCCTTGTGACTTAGAAAGGAAAGAGTCAAATAAATTCCCTTACATCATTCAGATGACACAGCTGAGTGGGGACTGTTTCAGGTGCCAAACTTCAGGATTAGTTAAGTCAGTCTAGATTAGGGCATTGTGTGACCCTTATGTGTCCTCTCCATGATTAATCAACTATACAGGTAACCCTCATTTAGTGACTGCCTTGTTTAGTGACCATACACAGTTACGTTGGTGGTGAAAAAAATAACTTTATGACGAATCTTCACATTTATGACCTTTGCAGGTCTTAAAGCAAAGGAAAGTTGTAGAAAGATTATAAGCACAGTTGTGGTTTGAGTCTGTTTGACTTGAAATGATTTGATCACTTCACTTAATTGCTGGTTACAGTTGTGATCTCTAAATGAGGGCTACCTATATTGAAACTGACCTATAATGTATTATAATGCACTAAAGGTAGAATAGAACAGGAGTATTCAGGAGGGAGATCAGGATCTATTTTGTCCAGAGATAAATAGGACTACTATGTCAAAAATCCCTCTGATGACAGAAACTTTCAAATTCTGCAGAGAGAGGGTATGAATGAACTGCTTCAGATTCAATGCTTGCTCTCTGAACTGTTACCCATCATGATTTGAATCTGCAGTCAGCCAGATTCAGTTGGGTATTTGGAACTCAGAAATAATTAATGCCACCTTAATTTGATATATTCCAACTAGATTTCTGAATAGGTTTTGTGAGAAAAGTAGCCCTACCCCAGTACATTGTTAACACTGTGGTATAAATAAGAATGGAAATCTTTTCCTGATCTTCTCAGTGACCTTTGGTGCAATCAATCACTGATCATTTGTCCTTATATTTATAGTTCTTCCTGAATGAAAAGTTTCAGAAGATGTATTGCATGACTTCCATTCAACCTTTTGGACTGTCAGCCTTGAGAGATCGTCCAGACAAAAAGTTCACCCAGAAATACAATAAATACAATAAATACTTTATTGTATTACATTAATATGATCTTGCAATTCTGAAGTACATCTCTCTCCCCTTGCCTTTACAGTGCAAGAAACTAGAGAGGGTCTCTTCTGGGACATTTGCCATTCTCATATTCCTTCTGTAGATTTAGCTGCAGACTCTGATGTGTCTAGTCTGTCATTCTTCCATCTATCTCCCAAGATCATTCCCACACGTTATTAAAGTTATTCAGAGGATGAGCTGAATCAGCATTTGGGTGAAACTGAACTCAACCACTCATTTCCACATTCTGAACTTCAGAAAGCTATCAAACATGAACAAGGATTCAGGCAAGATAGAGGTACTGCCAAGGAAAAATGGTCTGTTCATCTGGATGGAGAATGACATCTCATGTAGACCAAATATATCATTTGGGGAAATAGATAAACTAGTGCCATGTGCCCTGAAGGTGATTGCCTTTAAGGATTGTTCAAAATCTTCAGCTGATACAGAATATGGATGCACACGATGGGGATAAGGGAGTTCACTCACGTTCAGGGCACTACCGTGTTTCCCCAAAAGTAAGACCTACCCTGAAAATAAGCCCTAGCTTGATTTTTGGGGGTGGGCTTAATATAAGCCCTACCCCAAAAATGAGCCCTAGTTTTGGGGCGAGGAGCATGCCTAAAAATCAAGCTAGAGTGGGGGTGGGGGGTGGAGCTGTTCCATGCACCCCGCGCCCACTTATCATTGCAGCTAGGCCTCCCTCGCTGGCCCACTTCTGCGCCCCCCCCCCCCCGGTGGATTGAATCTGACGGTGAAATGCAAGCCGGAGCTCCATTCTCAGCTGCAGAGACATTTCCTTCGGCTGCAGAAGAAGCAGGCCGGTTGGATGGGGCTGTAGGTGCCGCCGCCACGAGGTGAGACCGTGGAAAAGACCCCGCCAAAAAAACAAGACCTGGTGCCTCTTTTGAAGGGGAAACATGGTAGTTGTTAACTAACACACAGGAGTTATGGGAAATGCTACCTTCATATGCATCAGCAAAAAAGTTTTCTCATTTGTTTAAAACTAAGAGCAATTAAGGCAGCAAACGAAGATAGACATTTCTTCATCCCGGTGTCTCTAAAATGGGTTGTCACCTAGAAAGCTCCAATGGTTTATTTATTTCCTTTGGATTTCTCTTGAGTTATATGTTATATTGCTGAATTAGTTTCAATTAGCATTTTCTAGAGAGGATTCTTGTCTTTATGATTGTTAATTGTATTCAATTGTGCTATATAATTGTATTAGGTTTTTAATTGTAGTTGCTTTGAGAGTGCTGAATCTTTAAAGGCAGCCTAGAAATGTTTAGAAAAAATTAATTTAAATGAAATACTACTAGATCATTGGATGATGTCCAACAGATTCACAAAGGTTTCCAATTTCTGCTTGTTTATTAGGTATGAGTTACAACAACAAGGCTCTCACTGAGACTAAACTCAGTTAGTTAGAATCCCAGTCTGTAATATATTAGATGTGGATTTGTATTTAAATAGGCAGATTAACTTTTTTTTATCTGCCACTGTCCTTTTCCTTTATTTTAAATATAATTTAGTTGGCGGACATTGACTTTTTAGAAAAAGATGAAATAAATATCACACAGGATCTGGAATAGAATACAAATTTCTATTGAAAAAAAGACTGCTTTTAATTACAATTTTTAAAAAATCTGCAACTAATCTATTATTTCCATTATTTTCCTTCACTGCTTATGAATCAGCCCTCTCTGAAAAGTAAGGCATTTGATAAAGTAGACCACAACCTACTACTTGATAAGATAGAAAAATGTGGGTTAGACAGCATCACCACCAGATGAATTCATAACTGGCTGACCAACCACACTCAACATATGGTCCTCAAAGGAACTGCATCTACATGGAGGGAAGTATGCAGTAGAGTACCCCAGGGCTCTGTTTTAAGCCCAGTACTCTTCAACATCTTCATCAATGATTCGGATGAGGGGATAGATGGGGAACTCATCAAATTTGCAGATGACACCAAACTGGCAGGAATAGCCAATACTCCAGAAGATAGGCTTAAGATACTAAAGGATCTTGACAGATTTGAATATTGGGCACTACTTAGCAAAATGAAATTCAATAGGGGGTGCGCAGCCATTAGCGCGTGTGCATGGCACCAGTGCATGCTACATGCGCAAACGGGGCCGCTAGTGTCATGCCAGTGTGCATGTCCTGTGTGCATGCACACACACACCAATTTTGAAGCTGCTCTCCTTCCCTTCGGTCTGCGAGCCCAGAAAGGTTGGAAACCTTTGGCTTAGCCTACCTTATTCAACAAGGCATAGTTAAACTATGATTTATCATAATATGAATCCAGAGTATGGATTATTCATTTTTTTTTCAGAAAATCTGATTTGGTATCATGTGCCAAGTCAACTTGAATTTAAGCTGGTTAGTTTTAATTTTGCACTAGTAAAAATGTCTGTGGGTCTCTTCTTTACGATGAAACTTCAGATATTTGAAGAGTAGTATGTGCTTTCTTCCTCAGGCTAAATATACCAGGCTCCTTAAGCTTTCTTCCTTGGATTTGTTTTCTATACCATTAGATGTCTTAGTTGCCCTCCTCTGAATTAATCTATTTTTTTCAGTCATTCCAAGTGGCACTGAGACGTCAACAGTTTTACTCATATGAGAATGTCAACTGATTTGTGTTTTATGAACCTTGCTTTCATCCAGCTGGATTCCTGGTATCTGCTACAAGGACTGTAACTCAAATATTTCCTTTCCACCCAAATGAGAAATCTGTAGGATAGCCTTTTCCAAGTTACTGACCTACAGATGTGTCTATGGAGATTCTCAACCATCCAGGTCATGGTTGTCCCAAAGATGTTCTTCCAAAAGGCAATTGAACTTTCTTGGGTTTTTTTCTTTGAAAACCTTTCACTTCTCATTCAAGAAGCTTCTTCAGTTCTAAATGACATGAGCGGGGGGGGGGAAACGGAAGGATTTATATTTTTTGCAGTTGTCTGAATGACTGCAGAGATTATCTGATTTTCTCATCAAGGTGGTATGGAATTGTTGCTATGCTAGACAGTTTCACAGAAAGCCCCAATAAGGACCTTCCAGCTGACAGAAAAACATTCCTCTTAAGCCAGAAGGATCAACTTTATGCAGTACAAACTTCCCAAATTTCAAACTATTGAAAATTGATCCTATGTATCTGTAGATTTTTGCTTACAAAAGGGAGGGCATGATTTGTGAGGAATGATTGAGATGAAATGTTTAACATTCCCTTCCCTTGGCAGAGAAAATAAATAAATAAAACCTTAATCAACATTTACAAAACATGTAAAGAGAGTCAGTTGTGTATTTGCATCACTTAGGGCAGGTTTACATATTGTTCTCAATTTTAGTGCAATATTTAAGCTCCAACTGAAAGCTCGTGCGCTCAGATGAATGAATGCCTGCTGTTATCATTTTAGTGATACTTTATATGTTTGGGTTATGTTTTACATGCATTCCCTTCTTATTAACTTGTGTTTCATATTTTCTTTTGTGCTGTTGCAATAGATTAGATAGACCTACGTCTGATCGCCATCATCGTTCTTGCAAAAAGATAAGGTAAAACTTTTTTCCTTGCCATAATTCTGCCTATGTAATGCATTATCCTCTGGATCAGCAATATTTACATTCTATAAACCTTCATAAATGAAGGGTAAAATGGATCTGAGTCTATGTGGTACAGCACCCTCTAGTGATCTATGTCCTGGCAACAAACAAAATTATTTCCAATGGAATAACTTGAAATGTCTTGCATCTAAAACAATAAACTTATAGTCTTTCCAAGAGTAAAACATGTTTATTATTTGCTTATTTTATAATACTTATAGCCTCTACTAAGCCAAATGGATTTTGGTGGGGTTCAATAAAGTAAAAATAAAAACAAGACAATAAAAAGTGTAATTAGTAAACATTTATAAAAAAAACCAACCTAATGCAGGCATGTCAAACTTGTGACGTCACATGACGTCGCATGACGTATCGGAGCTTTTTCGCCATTGCCGGCAATGGGGTGGGCGCGGCTCCGGTATGATGAAACCGGCCCACGGGCCGGCAGTTTGACACCCCTGCCCTAATGCATCATAGAACCAACAAATTTAAACTACTCCACTTTACTCTAATCAAATCTAACGAGAGCTAATTTGGGGTAGTGGTTAAAGGCACCAGATGGAAACTGGGTGATTGTTTTGTTAGGCACAAATCTAGCTGAGTGATTCTGGGCCAATCACTCTCTCCAAGCCTAAGGAAGAAAGCAATGGCAAGCAACATCCAAAAACCTGCAGGAATCTTGCAAGGAAGGTCCAGCAGGTATTTTTAAATGCATCACACAGATATAATAAAGTATGAATGGCTTACAGCTGGGTTGTCTTAAGGACTGCTTCTTCCCCTGCCTGAGAATAGCATATAGGGGTCTATTTACCAATCTATTTTTAGAAAAGATCAAAGAGTAAATTCCAAGGAAATCTAGGCAGAAAAGAAATGCAAGAGGAGAGAATACCCATAGGGACCCCAGTTGCAGAATTCTCTCCCTAGGAAAACCTGCCAAGCACTCTCTCTTCCGGTTTTTATATACATGCTGAAACTGTTTTTATTTCTGCTACCAGTACTTCTGCACCCAGATCAGCATAGATTAACTCCAAGGTTAACATCAGACCAACAATCAACTAAACAATACCCCAAACAAGAAACTGCCAAAGAGCCAACAGTAAACAGCCCAGCTAAAGACTCTCTAAGACCACCCCCCATCAACAGGGCAAGCTACCAGAATATGAACTGAGAGCAAACCCCACTCCCTACTAGCACTGATGATGTTACCTAGTTTGGGTAATGAAATGTCTGCAAGAAAACAAGCAAGCTCAGAGAACACCAAGGACCCCTCATTTCAACCCTGAGCTACAAATATTCTCCTTTATTGGTTCTACCAATCTGTGTGCATTCATTTGTATATACCCAGTCTCCTTTGGATTACAGTACAGATAGTCCTTGACATACAACAGTTCATTTAATGATCATTTAAAGTTACAGCGGCACTGAAAAATGTGACTTATGACTGTTTTTCACATTTGCCACCTTTGTAGCATCCCCAAGATCACATAATCAAAATTTAGATGCTTGGCAACTGACTCATACTTATGACTGTTGCTGTATCCCAAGGTCATGTGATCATCTTTTGCAACCTTTTGACAAGTAAAATTAATGGGGAAGCCAAATTCACTAAACAACTGTGTTACTAACTTATGAACTGCGGTGATTCACTTAACAATTGTGAAAAGGTCGTAAATGGGGCAAAACTCACTTAACAAATGTCTCACTTAAAAACAGAAATGTTGGGCTCAGTTGTGGTCATAAGTCAAGGACTACCTGTATTTGAAATGTGCTATGTCTGTATGTTATGTTGGTTTTATTACAGTCAGCTTTGGGAAACAGCTTTTTAAAATCACAGTCATTAGCCCAAAATATCAATATCAGCATGCTTATTCTTATGGAAATAATAGAATCATTGGCAGAATAGATTTCTCCCTTTATGCAAGGAAGCTGGATGGAGTAGAAGCTAGAAGTATTCTAGGGCTAACAGAGAAAGCGGACATGTCCTCTTTTATCCTCACGTTCTCCATCTGACAGGCATCACCTTAAAATCCGATATTATCTGGCTTTTTGAGTGTCCTTTTTAAAAAACAATTTGGAGTGTTTTCACAACAGTAGTTATTGAAACTTTCATCTATTGAGACGTGTACATTGTCTGCTTTGTTGTTTCCCTCATCCATCAACAGCCCAGATCTATGTTATTTATTTCCCGATTCCAGCAATTGCCTTCAATCCAGCCACTTCACATCTATGATCACCAAAGTCTGTAGATTACACGATTTGCCGTACATTCCTATGGTGAAATTGGAAGTATCATTGTCAGTTCTATATTATTGCTAGCATTTGTTCTTGAAAGTAAAAATTTGGTGGAAAAATGTTTGCAGCCTTAGGTTATTTCTAAAAATATTAAAGGGAAGAGGGAGTCCCTGTGGATTTTATTCCGTTAGTTGTTGCTGACTTTAGGGGGAAGTGCTCATCTCCATTTCAAGGCCATTGAGTCAGCACTGTCCAAAGATATTTCCGCAGTCATGTGGCCAGCTGACAAGCCCAGTGTCTTAACCACTGAGCCACTGTTCTACCCTTATATAAAAATAATAAAAGCAGGATTGTTGTTGTTGTTAGTTGAGAAGCCGTGTCCGACCCATCGCGACCCCATGGACAACATTCCTCCAGGCCTTCCTGTCCTCTACCATCTTCTGGAGTCCATTTAAACTCACGCCTGCTGCTTCAGTGACTCCATCCAGCCACCTCATTCTCTGTCGTCCCCTTCTTCTCTTGCCCTCAATCTTTCCCAGCATTAGGCCCTTCTCCAGTGAGTCCTTCCTTCTCATTAGGTGGCCAAAGTATTTGAGTTTCAACTTCAAGATCTAGCCTTCTAAAGAGCAGTCAGGGTTGATCTCCTCTAGGACCGACCAGTTTGATTGCCTTGCAGTCCAGGGGACTCGCAGGAGTCTTCTCCAGCACCATAGTTCAAAGGCCTCAATTCTTTGGCGCTCAGCCTTTCTTATGGTCCAACTTTCACAGCCATACATTGCAACTGGGAAAACCATGGCCTTGACTATACACACTTTTGTTGGCAGGGTAATAAATAAATATTTTGATTGAGGAACAAGTCTTTCTGATGCTATTTTGGCAGGTGTTTTGTTTTTTTCAATTTTTTTCACTGAATTTTTTGTCATGGACACCAAGAAAATTAAACAGTGTGTTCTCCTTTATCTCCCTCCATCCCACTTTCCTTCTTTCCAATTCTCAGAGTCCTCCTTTGCTTGTTCAGGTATCTGGTAACCTTCAGTGTAAGCAAATTTCTCCCACAGCATAAGACTAACGAAATGCAAGAATTCACTGATGTAATGGAATGCATGGATAACCTTGAGGGACAAAGAAGGAGAGGCTGCCTAGGTAACAATCAAACAAGAGAGGCAGGAGCCCTCAGTGGCTTGACAGTGAAAGAAACTTAGGAAGGATCTGCCCTAATCGATCCAGCAGTTAAAAGTGTAGGTGGGAGATTTGAACTTCAGACTGGCAAGATTCTGGTAATGTAGCCTTACAATAAGTAGAATTAGCTCATCTAATCATGTTTCCTGTCTGGTTTACTCAGGAGGCTGACAGTGACTACAGGTAGTCATCTGCTTATGAGCACAATTGAGGCCAAATTTTTTGTTGTTAAGGGAGACATTTGTTCAATGATTTTTTGCCCCATTTAACAACTTTTCTTGCCACAGTTGTTAAGTGAATCACTGCAGTTGGTAAATTAGTAACCTGGTTGTTAAGTGAATCTGGCTTCCCCATTGACTTTGCTTGTCAGAAGGTTGTAAAAGGGGATCACGTGACCCTGGGAGACAGCAAAGGTCATAAATGTGAACCTGTTGCCAAGCATCTGAATTTTGATCACATGATTCTGGGGTGGTAACTCTGAAAAATGGTCATAAGTCACATTTTTCAATGCTGTTGTAATTTTGAATGTTCACTAAATGAACTGTTGTAAGTCGAGGATGACCTGTACTAACCATATGAAAACAGGTTATTATTTATGATCTAAGAGGTGTTTTCAGTTTTTATATATAACTAATTGTCTCATTTCTCTGTGAGACTATTTTGATTGTTGGCATCTTTTCCTGAAGCTTGATTTCCTTGAAAAAGATGTATTTTAAAATGAGCCTCATGCTCACATGAAAACAGCCATGACTTCGTTTCTTGCTATTTCTAGAGAAGTGTGTAGTTTTTTTTAAGCGATTTACTTTGTATTTTCATACTGTGATCCTGCAATATTATGAATGAATGAACCTTGATTTTTATTCTAATGTTAATCCTGTGTTGTATGATTGGCCCAAAGCCCCCAGCTGGCTTTCATGCCTAAAGCAGGACTAGAACTCACAATTTATGTACTTTGGACACTGAAGTTCCCATTCATATCTTATTACAACTCTAGTTGTCAAATCTTCTCTTTAAAAGTGAAAGAGAAACAGACAATCAGCCCAGGAGCAATCTCTGAGTAACAGTTTCGGCTGCCTAAATGTGGAAAACCACTAGGTGGCAGAAAAGAATTAGAAATGACTCTATCTCTTTGGGGCCATCTGGTAGTCATCTGAATTTCTGCAATCCAAATCTGATAAACTTAGATTTAATAGCTTCCAATGGAGGAGGAAACCATTGCAAGAAATAACAAGTAGCTAGCTCTGCCTGTTGCCTTGGATTCTAAATACCGTAAAGACGACTAAAGTTGATTATGTGCCAACAGGTTGTTGTTGACTCTAATTGACTACACAGATCGATTTTCTCCATGATGTTCTCTCCCTACCCTGTTCTTTCAAGTCTTCCAAAGATGTAGTCACTGCTGCTGTAAGTGAGCCCATTCATATTGCTGCTGTCATCCTCGCATTAGAGCCTTCTCCAGAGAGCTGGATCTTTGCACAATGTGTCCCGGAATAAGATAACTTGAGCCAGGTCATTTGTACCACAAGGGAGAACTCCGTGTTGATTTATTTGATGATTCATTTGTTTTATTGTCTGTTCATGTTATTCTCAGGAGTCTTCTGCAACATCAAAGTTCAAAAGCATCAATACTCTTCCTATTCAAATTCTTCAAAGTCCATCTTTCACTTCCATAGAGTGTTACAAAGAATTCAGTATCTTTCATGATCCTGGTCTTTGTTCATGTAGATACATCATAGCATTTGAATCAATTTTGCAAGCCTTCATGGCTGTTCCAGTAAATGTTAGACTGTAGTGTATTTCTTAACTGCTAGTTCCGTTGATGTTTGATGCTAAAAGGCAGAACCTATCGATCAGTTTGATATCTTCATTGTCAGTTCCAAGGTAGGCTGCTCTATCAGTTGAATTAGTTTGATCTTCTTTACGTTTAATTTTAGACCCATTTTTCCACTGTGGTCTTTGACTTTCACTAATAGAACTTACAGATCCTTTGCATTTTTGGCTATGATGGTAGTGTCATCAGCATAGCACAAGTTATTGATGCTTCTTCCTCTAGCTTTAAAACCATGCTCATCTTCCAGTCCAGCTTCTTTAAACAGATATTCAGTATATAGATTGGTTAAATTAAATAAGGGGAGAATGTATAGTCTCCTTGCACTCATTTGCCAACCTGGAGCCATCTTTTTCTCCATGTTCTATTCATATTTGGCTTCCTGATCTGTATATACTTTTCTCACGAGGACAATGAAATGTTCTGGGATTCCCATTTTAATGAGCACATTCCGCAGCTTGAAGTGATTGACATAATCAAAGGCTTTTGTATAATCAATGAAGCACATACTGACTGACGGTTAAAGTACAAGCTTTGAAATGCAGTGCAAAGACTTTACATGACCAGATAATCTCCTGCTGTTTTATAAATTGCTAACAGGAGAAGCCTCAGGTCTTAGCATATAGAGCAATTGCCTTACAGCTATTCAGATTAGAGCTCCTAATGTCTTATTCCTCTTTGTGGAATCTCTTGCTTTGCAGGACACTTATATTTGTAGAATCTGTGTAGATGTATTCTAGATACTTTTTTTCTGTACATCTTTAGCTTATTTAATTGAATTTTTGTCCTTCTTGGTTTCTTGATCCTTGACTCTATCAAAAAGCTTTCCTATGTTTATAGGACCTTGCATTTGTTATCTTTCTGCTAAACACTTCATCAATTGTTGTATTGTCAGCTTCAGCTTCCAAAATGAGGCAATTGTTTCCCTTATCAGGTAATGTCAAAACATTGCATAATGGTCTTGCAGACATGTCTAAAAGAAGCATCATTATTCCAAGCATGCTTTATAAATAGAGATGACATCAGTCATTTCTGATACTTCAGTGCAAGCTTGGTTCAGTAGGAATGTCATGAAACTCTTAAGCGCATTATTCATTTTATAGTCATTAGCATCAAAAGAGAACTCCCAATCTTAATTTGTAACACATGAGAGAGCACTCAGCAGAATCAGAAGGAAAACAATTTTCTTTTAACTTTGGTAATATTCTTCTAAGGTCAAGATCTCCTTTTATAGTTGGTTGTAATTAAAAGGTTTAATGTTATCTCTTCCATCGGGTTTTTTTTCAACCGGCTCATTAATAATTTGACAAATAAAAGCACAGGTCAACCAATTCAAGGTCAGTCTATTTAACAAGAGCTAGTATTCTCAATGGCCATGTTCATATACCACATCAAATCATTTTTGTTTAACCAAGGTCTGTTTAAATTATAATAGCTTGGTTTACACATATTTTGAAATTAGAAAAAAATTAATGCATACAAAATTTTACAACAAAAATTTGGCAAACCATGACATGGTTTAATATAATGTATGAACCAGACCTTTGTAGAGACTAGCAAACTAGGGAAAACAAAAACGTAACTGCAGGAGTGTGATACAAGAACTTTTAGATGCACCTCAGTTATAGTAAATTTAGAATCTATAGAGAATGATTAATATTTCCCCAATTTCTTTCATTCCAGGATATTCTTCCTTCTATTTTTATATTTGTATTCAGAGATAAATGCCTGTTGAGGATCTCAGTGCCCATTACTTAGCTGGTGACTCTGAGTGTATAACTAAAGCCATTGGACTTTTCCAATGAGAGTTAAGAGGTGGACTTAGAATTAAGAGATAGACTTAGAAATTTCCTAGTCCTAGGACAGTGATGGCGAACGTTTTAGAGACCGAGTGCCCAAAACCCGCCCCCCGCCCTGCCCCTGCTCCGCCCTGCCCACTGGGCCACCCACCACCTCCACGGCCCGCCACAGATCACCCAGGCAGCCCAGCAGCGCCATGGTGGCCACACCCTCCGCCCATGGCCCGCAGCATCATCTGTGCTTGATGGGGCGCAAGGGCAGAGTCTTGTCTCTGCTGCCTGGCTACCATGTCCTTGGCTGCGCTGCTTCGGGTGGGCCACGCCCAGGGGCGACTCTCTTCCGGGGGGCTGCTGGTGAGGAGGGGGCCTTGGGAGGAGGCGGGGCTGCGGAGACAGTGCGTGTGCCCACAGAGAGGGCTCCGAGCACCGCCTCTGGCACCCGTGCCATAGGTTCGCCACCACTGTCCTAGGAGATGTTAAGAGAAGCAAGAAGGTTAGCAGGTTTTCAGCTCACAGAGTTGTTGTTGTAGGGAAAATAGGAGGAGGAAGGGGTGTTGTATGTGTTCTCCACCTTGAGTTATTTGTAAAAACAGTAAAGGTGGGATACAAATTAATAAAAAAGAACTGGAAAAAGATAAATCTGGCAAGAAAAATGTTTGCAGATGTGCCGTGGCATTTCTTTTCTGTTGCTCAGCTGGAGTTCTTTTGGTCAGTGGGATATTTTTACAGCTACTCTCATTCTCTCTCTGCGTGTGTGTTTGATCAATCTGTCTACAAGTTAATGATTGCTACTTTAGTAGGCAGATTTATATTTCATGTAGCCAGCCTGGTTGCTCAAGATCTTACTTCTGGATTGAAATCAGTTACATTTGTGCTCATTCTGTGTTTGGATCTGAAAACTTTAGCTAAAAGAGAAACGGTGATTTTTTTTTCTTTAACTATGAAGTTCTGAGGATTGCCTGTTCTGCCCCATCCAGATTCTAAGTCGGAGGGGGCACCTCTCCATTCAAGGAGATATGGTAGGGGTCACAGCTGGCATTACTACAGTTGTGTTAGCATATACTTACATTACTATATGTGTTAGCATATACTTAGTTAAAACACATAGTTTATAAACCAAACCAGTTTATACAGAAAGTAAGCCAAAACAAGAAAGAACTATATTATTTATTAATCAAATTTATATAGCTGCCCATTTCACAATGTGATCACTGTCCTATATCGGGCTCTGGATGGTCTGGAATAGACCATGACTGTCATGGTGGCCATGAACTCCTGAGCCAACTCAGACCCCATTCCTAGGGAAGGCAGATTGAGGTTCCCCAGGATCATATGTCTGGGGAACTCTGTTGCCAACCCAGAAATGGGATCAAGGAACTCAGGCAGGGAAGCTGGCACAACAGCAGCTGTTCCAGCTGATCCCTAGAGCCCAACATAATGAACAAAGTGACACATCCAGAAATCTGATCTGATGAAAATTGGTAACCCTATCTAAAAGTCAGTTGGCCTTTGAGCTCTGCACATGTCATAGGGTGGAATTCACTATTTCAAGAAAATTGTGGTGACTTGCACAACACACTTCTCAACTGTATGGGAGAAGTAGGGAAGAGCTATAACTGAGGAATTAAAACATACACCTACCACAACAAAATATATATCTACTCTAATGATAAAACACATAATTTGACTCTAAACTGGTTGCCTTCAATAGCATTTTAAAATATACATGAATAAGCTAAAAAGAAATATGACAGAAAACAAATCTATTCTGCCACATGTGCTTCACATTTATCTAATTTATAAAGTCATACATCTCCCATTTGCCTTGAAATATTTTTTGAACAGAATGAATTAACAATGAAACAGCCCCATTGAGCCCATCACCAGTTTATTATGAGCTCTGCGGAAATATTTCAAAAAACATTGCAGAGAAAAATGGTGGCAGTGAATTAGGGATGAAGTATACAGGCAGAAAAATAACTTTTTATCGAATGAGATGTGAATTAAATCAAAAACAAATTACTACACTGTTGGTATAACTTGTAATCCCTAAAAAATATCTTACTCAGAGTTCACATATCACATTAAACTATGGTTTCCTTCAATACGATCAGAGTTTGCATAATACAATAAGCCAAAAACTAAATAAACTGCAATATGACTTAACACAGGTAGTCCTCGTGTTCTGACCACTTGCTCCATAATTGTTCAAAGCTACAATGGTGCTGATTATGGGGACTTACAACCAGTCTGCAAAGCTGTGATCATCACAGTATTGTCACAATCATGTGATCACCTTGCAATCAATTTGCAGTTACAATGGTTACAGCTTCCAGTGGTCATGAGATCATCATTTGCATCTTTCCCTGCCTGCTTCCCACCAGCACAGTCAACGGGGAAGTTGTTCCTGCCACTTTTTCACCCACCAACTCGTGTTTCAAAGTGCCCGCCTCCAGTACCCACATTCTGTAGTGCCCATCTGTGGCACTTGCTCGACTCCTCACTCTGTGCCACCCGTCCACAGCACCAAATGCTAGTCTGCAGCATACTTCCTAGAACCGGTCAGCTTTAGCCTTTTTGGCATCAGTGGTTGGGACGTAGACTTGGATACTGTGGTGTATAATGATTTGCTGAGATATTTGAACCGAGATCATTCTGTCATTTTTGAGACTGTATCCCAGTACATGTAGTCCTCGACCTATGACCACAACTGAGCCCCAAATTTATGTTGCCAACTGAAACATTTGCTAAGTGAGTTTTATCCCATTTTATGACCTGTCTTGCCATAGTTGTTTAGTGAATCACTGCAGTTGTTAAGCTAGTAGCATGGTTGTTAAGTGAATTTGGTTACCCCATTGACTTTGCTTGTCAGAAGGCTGCAAAAGGTGATCACTGGGACACTGCAACCATCATAAATTTGAGTCAGTTGCCAAGCATCCGAATTTTGATCACATGACCATATGGATGCTACAATGGTCATAAGTGTGAAAAACGGTTATAAGTCACTTTTTTCAGTGCCATTTTAATTTCAACGATCACTAAATGAACTGTTGTAAGCCGAGAACTACCTGTACTGTTTTTCCCATTCTTTTATTGACTATGAAGGCTACTCCATTTTCTCAAAGGGATTCTTGCCCACAAGAGTAGATATAATGGCCACCTGAATGAAATTCACCCATTCCCATCCACTTTAGTTCACTGATTCCCAAGATGTTGATGTTCAATCTTGCCATCTCGTGTTTGGCCAGATCCAGCTTACCTTGATTCATAGATCTTACACTCCAGGTTCTTATGCAATATTGTTCTTTACAGTATCGGACTTTCCTTTCACAACCAGACACATCCACAGTTGAGCATCCTTTCAGCTTTGGCCTAGCCACTTCATCCTTTCTGGAGCTACTTGTAAATGCCCTGCAGTCTTCCCTAGTAGCACATTAGACACCTTCCAACTGAGGGCTCATCATCTGCCATCATATCTTTTGATACTGTCCATAAGGCTTTCTTGGCAAGGATCCTGGAATTGGGTTGCCATTTCCTTCTTCAGTGTACCATGTTTTGTCAGATTATGATTTTTCCATCTTGGGTGGCCCTGCACCGTGTAGATCATGGCTTCATTGAGCCCTTTGCTGCAACAAGGCAGTGATCCATGAAGGCAATACTTCTTTACTTCTTATTCCTTTACTGTTAAACATTAATCCTAAAAGGCAGAAACTATCCACTATTTCAATATATTCTTTGTTAACTGTAAGGCTGATTGCTACAGCTGTTGTTACTTTGTTATTCTGTATTTTTAATTTTAGTCCCACATTGCCTTCACCAACTACAGACATTGAAAACTTATTTTCTTCAAATGTCTTTTCTGGTTGCCTGCGTGCCAACTGCCATAAGGATTGGCACCAAATACCCTTGATTCTTTGGCATTAGGCTTGGAAATCTGAAGAACTGCAAAATAACATTGTAATAAAATGACATTTTATACATCAGTATTTGATTAGATTGTACTCCAGTGTATTAAATATACTTAATATATTTGGATACTGCCTTTCTAAGTAATTTGTTTTTAAAAGTCATGAATAGTACTGGTAGTCCTTAAGACCATAACTGAGCCCAAAATTTCTGTTGCTAAGCAAGATATTTAAGTGAATTTTGCTTCATTTTATGTGTCAAGAAAGGTCATAAAATGAAGCAAAATTCACTTAAATATCTTGCTTAGCAACAGAAATTTTGGGCTCAGTTATGGTCTTAAGGACTACCAGTACTATTCATGACTTTTAAAAACAAATTACTTAGAAAGGCAGTATCTAAATATATTAAGTATATTTAATACACTGGAGTACAATCTAATCAAATACTGATGTATAAAATGTCATTTTATTACAATGTTATTTTGCAGTTCTTCAGATTTCCAAGCCTAATGCCAAAGAATCAAGGGTATTTTAAAACAGCATGAGCTTTCCCGACTCAAGAATAGAGTCGGGAAAGCTCATGCTGTTTTAAAATTTCCACACTATACAGTACTCATTTACTTGCGAGTAAATACGGTTGAATTCAGACGGGCCTGAGTGCACAGGATTGCCTAATAAGCTTGTTAGCTTTCAACGATACTGCCTGAATTCTGTATTTGTCTATGAAGAAAGTAAGCCTTCTCTTCCTTCCTACTTTTCCTAGCGTTTCCGAAGAAGGCAGACTCCAAACACGCCCAGAACTACCGTTTAAAAAAAAAAACCAAAAAAAACAAAAATCCGCTTCTTTGAAATTGCCGAGAATCCGTGGAGATTTCATGTAAGGGCGGAAGTAGGAACCTTTCGAACCGAGAAAGCTCTCTGACGCTAGCGGAAGTGCGTAAAACTCCGGGCGGATGTAAAAATGCTCAAAGGGCTTTCGTTTCTTGTGCCTTCTCGGTTGCTAGGAGGGGGCCTGGCTCCAGCTTCTCACTACTGAACAGGTGAGGAACAGGAAGGATGAAGGCTGCGTGGCCTTTTTTTTCTTCTTTTTTCTGCCTGGCAGAGACTTAGGCGTAGCCTCCTGGCGGGAGGGGTTGCTTCCAGTATTTGTTTCCCACGGGGGATGTCAGGGCCAATACGGGGGAGAGAATTGCTGGGGTAGAAGCCTCAGGATTATTATTTTTTTTAAAAGAAAGGGTGCAGGAATCCTGGGAATTGTAGTCCCCACAACGCTGGAGGACATCACCTGAGGGAAAACTAGGTATATCTGGGGGAAGATCTGAATGCTGTGAGAAAGGGGCGACCTCATTTTATTTGTGTTTAAGCTTCCACCTTTTATTTTGCAATGCCTTAAGAGGCACAGAATGCTAGTCTCTAACGCAGTGTTTCTCAACCTTGACAATTTTAAGGCATGTGGACTTCAACTCCCAGAATTCCACAGCCAGCAAGGCTGGCTGTGGAATTCTGGGAGTTGAAGTCCACATGCCTTAAAATTGTCAAGGTTGAGAAACACTGCGGGAGGGTCCTATCAGTGATCTATTGAAGTACGATATCAGCAGTTCTCCAGAGTGCAAGTCTTGAGTTTCTTTTTGAAAGTAAGGGTAGGGAAACCTGGAATTTTGTTTTGGAGGTTTTACCTTGGGGTGAGGGCTTGTTTGTGCCATGCTTATCACCAAACCCATTTAGCTGATTAACTGGGTTTTTCTTGTACTGGTTTTCATTGCCAGTTGCCTAAGAACCATGGAATGGACTTCCAAACAATGCTTTTGCCTGTTATTGCCTGCCATTTCTATTTTCTAAGATGTGAGCCCAAAGGCATTTTTATAGATAAATATGTTGGAAGAGTGTGCTTCTTGAAGGTGGTAGCCCACTTCTCTTTTTTATATTCAGAATATATGTGTTTTAAAAAGTTGGAGTATGACAAGCATGTGTGTTTCCTGATTCCTTAAATTTGAGGTAGCTGAAAATAGGAATGTTGTGATATAGTGACACAAGGGCTAGAGAGATCAACATACAAGGTCACTCTTATCCATGGCATCTTACAGAGTGACTTTGGGCCACACACTCACTCTCGGCCCAACCTACTTCACAAGGCAGTTGTTGGGATAAAATGAAGGGGGATCTCTGTGGAAACTGTCTTCAGCTTTTGGAAGAAAAGATGTTAATCTAATAAATCATGATTTTAAAAAAAAACTATACCTGGCATAGATTTAATGTCATTTAGCTCAGAAGAGGTTGCTTCTGTTGCAGGAATGCATTATAAAGAAAACAGATGTTCCTTTTTAAGATTTAATGTTCTTCTGTCTTATCTTTTGGTGCATCCAGATGTGTTGGATTGCAGTTCTCATATTCTACAGCCATCTTCTTCCCATGCAGGCTTATTTTATCAGTTTTTCTAATCAGAATTGGAACTGTTTTCAACTGCTATTTATTCTTTTAACATTTAATTTCGGTTCATAGTGTAGATCTCTTGGGTTAGTTAGCCTCTGCAATCTTTTCTCTGAAATCCTATACGTACTGAAGTCATCATCATGCATTCAAGGAAAAGAACTCAAACCTAGAGAAGCTTATGAAGGCATAATGCTAGTGTTTAAGACAATGTTTCTCAACACTTTTAAAGTGGAATTCCTAGGTAAATGTATTTAACCTCTTCCACTCCATTGATACTTATCATTTAATCTAACCTTTTTTTCTTGACAAATGTAGAAGAGCATTAGCTCTTAAATTACAAGACAACTGTAGAAAAGCATTGAAGCAAATATGAAGTGACCATTAGTGTAAGGCATGAACTTATTCCAGTAAGAACAGTAAAGTTTGAGAAAGTAATTCAAGATAGCCCTGCCCTGACTCTATGTAGTTTAAGAGAGAGAGAAAAATTGAAACTGAATTATCAAATCAATATATCCTGGCCTCATTTCTTGGGGAAAAGGCAGTCTTCACCTCCTTCCTAAAGGCTAAAAGAGTTAGGATCAGCCATATCTTTTGAGGGAGGATGGTCACCATAGGGACCTGGAGCAATACCAATTTGCCAACCACCATGGATTGGTAGTCCTATAAATACAGGTAGTCCTTGACTTAGGTCCACAACTGAGCCTCGAATTTCTGTTGCTAAGTGAATTTTGCCCCATTTTACAACCTTTCTTGCCACGGTTAAGTGAATCACTACAGTTATTAAGTTGGTAACAAGATTAAGTGAATCTGGCTTCCCCATTGACTTTGCTTGTCAGAAGGTCACAAAAGGTGATCACATGATTCTGGGTCACTGCAACCATCATAAACATGAATAAGTTGCCAACTGCCAAGCATCTGAATTTTGATCACATGTCCATGGGGATGCTGCAACAATCGTAAGTGTGTAAACAGACCTAAGTCACTTTTTTCAGCGCCGTTGTAATTTTGAACAGTCACTAAATGAACTATGGTAAGTCTACCTTTAATCAGCTGATTCCCCCAACTGTCTTGTAAATTACCTGCTTGGGAATTGAGTCTTCTTTCTTTGTAAATGCTACTCTGTTTTCTCAATAACACCCTCCCAAGTTAGAATAGCACTCTAATCAAGGCCCTTTGCAGTGACTAGGAGGAATTAGAAATGGCTACCATGTGACCGTGCCACAGTCGTGGCACACAAACTGTTTTAAATGTAAGTGGTAGTGGATAAGATTTTGCAAGTGAGCGTTCATGTGGAGACAGCGAGGAGAAGCTTTTGAAGAGATGAGTCTTGAAGAGATGAGTCTTGCATTATTAAAAATTTGATGAGACATGCTTTGTTTGCAAATTGCAAAGCGTTCAGAGTATGCAAAATATTTACTTTGAACACTTTGTATAGCCCTAGTGGCTGACTCCTTCATGTTATACAAACACAGTCAACGAATCATTGGCTGAAATGGGAATTGAAGCTTGCTTATTTGCATTTTCATTTTCCAGTACTGGACGCCAAATGCTATTCTCATTTTTTAACGTTGAATTACAATTTAGTTCTCAAAATGCTTCAGCTGTATTACATTGCTGTGATAATTCTTTCAACAGCAATAAATAACATAGTCGGGATATTGTACATAGAGAGGAGCTGGCTGAAGGCCAGCCAGTAAGCCTGGATTTGAATATGTTTTGGTGGATCTGGCCAGAGGTCTTTGATTTACTCTTATGTTCTGCTCCCACTGTTTCCTTAATTCTGCTCAGCTTTCAAAAAAAGGTGTAAAGTTGATGTGTTTATATTTGACTTTTATTCTATTACATTAAAGTTCATAGCATCATGCATGGCTTTTTAGGAGAATTCTTATTGAGTCATCTTGTCAGAACCAGAATTGGCTTCAACAAGTTTATTTAGCTCATGTGCCCTCAAACTATGCTGTGCACCAATTAATATTTCTTCAAGTAAGATCCTCTTCCTGGATCTTATCTCAAATGCTTTGCTTTTATAGATAGTTCTCAAGTTACAATCAGTTATTTAGCAACCATTCAAAATTATGACAGACTCTGAAAAAGCTACTTCCGACCCAGATTTGAAGTTACAACCACATTCTCCCCATCATGTGACCGTATTTTGGGCACTCAGCAATCAGTGCCATTTGCATGTTTATGGCCGTTTGCAACGTCCTATGGTCACATGACTGCAATTTATGACATTTTTGATAGTTTCTGCAAAAAAATACTCCATAGCGAACAATGGACTTGCTTTATGACTGCCACAAAAAGGTCATAAAATTGGGCTTAGTCATGTGTTGACCCACTTAACAACTGTCATAGCTTACGATCAAAATTGCGGGATCACTTAAGTCAAAAACTACCTGTAATCAATGTGAAATTATAGCCCAAGATTTCTTTTCCAGAGGGAATTGGCAATATTTTGTCTTAAATTCTGCTTCCCTTTCTTTCCTTGCTATTTTTCCTAAAGCATAAACAAATATTGTGATGAATGGCTTTGTTGTGATAGAAGTTCTCAGCGGTTCGAAATTAACACACACACAAAAGTCTGCAAACTCTTAATAAGATTTGCAGCGATGTTAAAATTTAGTACAGTGCTCAGAAGGAGATTGCTGGAAGGAAGAGGTTCTGTGGAAAGTATTATTAGAAAGTCCACATCAGCAAAAGTGGACTCAGTTAATGTTTTAGTGCTGACCCAAACACCTGTGTTGATGAGATTTTTATAATATATGGGAAAAGCTGAGCTGCTGAACAATGCCCCAAAGAGGGCAGTTTAATATTACAGTATCAAAGTCCTTGAGATGAGTGGATGCTCTTAGTGGTAAATATTTTTAAAAAGGAACCATCAGATCTGTTTACCTGCTCCATTATGCCTTCTAAAAAAGACCCATTTCCATTTGCATGAGTAACTTTATATTATAAACTATATTCTTGAAACATGGGGAGATTTCCACAGCGACCTTGTAGTTGCAGGATCCAATCTGGGTCGGTCACTGGGACCAGGGGTTTTCTCTTCTGAACTTCTGGGTTCTTGCTGGAGCCCATCTTCAGGGAATTTCTCTCTAGCCTGGGAAGATGAAGATGGGCTCCAACACGAGTCCAGAAGCTCGGAAGGCTAAATCTTTGAGATCCTGATGACCGACCCAGATTGGATCCTGCAACATTATCCTGGGCCACGTATATTCGTCTTCATTCGTGATCTTGTAGTCTCTGCTCCAAAATAACCGCTTCTGCTATGTTCTGTTACTGTATTTCAAGGGTGGGCTCAGACGACACACTGCAACCAACTGTGGCTCATCTGTGAAGTTATCCAACATTTCCCCTTCACTCCAAGTAGCACAGATATACATTATGATTTATATCTGTGCTACTTTTGTTTTTATTTGTAAAAATAAAATTACAAATATTTTGTTTTTCTGGGTTCAGAAAAACAAAATGTTTGTTTTTCTGAACCCAGCACAATGGGAGGCTTCTGAGAAAGAAAATGAAACTTGGAAAGAGCTGTCGGTGATTTGGACCCAAGGTCCAGGTGGTATGACCATATCATCATCCTTTTGAACGCCAGTCTGTATCTAGCCATAATGAGGAAGTCTGTGCTTAGGGAGAAGTATGATTTTTTAAAAAAATTGGAATTTGCCCTCAGAACGTCTCCAAAGTTTGCAAATGAGCATACTTAGTGTCCCCAGAAAACTAATTGGAACTATGAGCATATTTTAGCGTTCCCCAGAAAACAATGAACATATTTAGCGTACTCAGAAGATTAACGTAAACCCTGACCATATAGATAGTCCTTGACTTACAGTCATAACTGAGCCCATAATTTCAGCCAGAAGTCATTGCAATCATAAAGTGGGTCATTACATGACTGTGCCCAATTTTACAACCTTTTTGCCACGGTCATTAAGCAAACATTATAAAGCGAATGCTGCAATCGTTGAATGGCCATGGTCAGCAAGGCAACCCATTCTGGTCCCGTTTTACGACCTTTCTTGCCACAGCTGTTAAGTGATTAACTGCAGTCGTTAAATTACTAACACAGGCGTTAAGTGAATCTGGCTTCCCCATTGACTTTGCTTGTCAGAAGGTTGCAAAAGGTGATCCCATGACCCTGGGACGCTGCTACCGTCATAAGTATGAAACAATTCCCAAGCGTCTGAATTTTGATCCCGTGACCACAGAGATGCTGCAACGGTTGTTTAAGAGTGAAAAATGGTCATAAGTCACTTTTTTTCTGTTCGATTGTAACTTCGAACAATCGCTAAACAAACTGTTGTAAGTCGAAGACTCCCTGTATACTATTAATACTTATAATTTACTCTTGCCGTCTTAAGTGCCATGCTTTTGAGGCAGTGTCGCATCTGAAACACGTGTTCCCTTACAATCTTCTGTTGCAATATTTCTAGCTAACTGTTACTAACTGTTACTAACTGTTACTTCTTCATAGTGAGGATGCGGTGTGTGAAAAGAGCACATTGAATTTGCCGTGCATTTCTTGTCACCTGTGGCTTCCATTATTATTATTATTATTATTATTATTATTATTATTATTATTATTATTATTAATTGAATTTATATACCGCCTTATCTCCCTTATGGGACTCAGGGCGGTGAACAGGCAATAATAAAACCACGATAAATATACACGTTTCTGTTCTAAAATCAAATTAAATAACAGGCCTGCTCTAAAAGTACCCCATACAAAACCCCCACTAAAACATAATCAAACTACGCCAGGCTGGCTGCACGGAATAGATGGGCCTTCAGGGCTCGGCGAAAAAGGCGCAGGTCCGCAACTGTACGTAGGTCGGGGGGTAGGTCATTCCAGAAGGCAGGAGCTGCCACAGAGAAGGCTCTCCCCCTGGGGGTCGCCAGCCGGCATTGTCTGGCCGACGGCACCCTAAGGAGGCCCTCTCTGTGGGAGCGGACTGGTCGAAGGGAGGTGTTTGGTAGGAGGTGGTCTTGTAAATACCTAGGTCCATTGCCACGGAGCGCTTTAAAGGTTGTTACTAACACCTTGAAGCGCACCCGGAAGGCCACAGGCAGCCAGTGCAGCTCGCGCAAGAGAGGTGTTACATGGGAGTATTTAGAGGCCCCCAGGATCCCCCGCGCGGCCGCATTCTGAACTAGCTGGAGCCTCCAGGTGCACCTCAAGGGGAGCCCCATGTAGAGAGCGTTGCAATAATCCAGGCGGGAAACAACGAGGGCTTGAGTGACCGTGCGTAGAGCCATGAACGGTTTGCTAGAGCCACCCTATTATCAAGGAACTGGGAAATCACTCAGCAATTGTGAAGATAGAGATACATCTTGCCAGTTTGCTTGCCTTCTGTATTAGCTACTATCCTAAGTCTTCCCCCTCACCCCTGCGGAGAAGTCTAAAGAGTAAGGAATCTTTTCTCACATTGAGTTCTATAGCAGGGTTTCTCAACTTCACAACTTTAAGATGTATGGACCTCAACTCCCAGAATTCCCTAGCCAGCAAAGTCTGTTGCACAATGGGGAATATGTCTCATTAAAGTCAAACGTCCTGTGCTAAAAGCTAAACCCAGAAATCAACATTTGAATGGCCCTTCCCAAAATTGACTTCAGTTTGTATTAGCTCAAACCAAGTATGCTGCCTTTACCCCATCAGTATTTTATAATTCTCTAAATTCTTAAACAGCCATTAGAAGAAAATATTCCAGTTAATAATTCCACTCCCACCATCACCCCAGGGAGTCATTTTTATCTTCCCAGGTTATCCAAAAAATTCATTCCTTCGCTCATTTTCCCACCGACTACAGAAAACAGCAATGCTCCTGTCATGGAGCCATCTGCTAGGTTGCAGCGCTGTGTCAAAGGAAGTCCACAATGCATGGTTAAAAGCTGGAGTACCTCTAAAATCAGCTTAGTACCTCTTCCCAACTCCTCAATAATTTCAAAATCTTCTGTTTCATACCTTGATACACTTGGCATATTCTGCCAAGACCTGCTCCACCTGATTAGCTTTCTTGGGTTCCTGAAATATCTGTAAATGGCATCATGCATTAATTATACGAAGAACATCATTCATACCATGTGAATAGTAAGATCTTAGGAGCGGTAAAGCTTTGTGGCTTTTCTAAAGTGACCAAACTGAAAAACGATGACATCGGCTTCACCTCCAGTAAAACCTTGTTTTAAATTAGTGTTTCTTCAACCTGGCAACTTTAAGATGTGTGGATTTCAATCCCCCAGAATTCATCAGTCAGCGTGCTAGTTGGAGAATTCTGGGAGTTGAAGTTCACGCATCTTAAAAGTTGCCAGAATTGAAAAACACAGTTGATTGCAATAAAATTTGACACCAACACTTCCTTTAGCCTTTCTCCCTCTTTGCTTGCTTCTATCTTTCCGTGTCCCTGAGTGTAAACTCCTGCTTCCGAGCTCTGTTTGTCTGTTCTTATTTGTTTCTTGTGCTTTAGTTATTCTGATTACTTTGGCTCCTTGGGGTTACTTTATACTTGTCAGCCAATTTCCCAGGTTATGTCAAATCTGTTTTGCTTTACTGCCGTTGTGTAGCCTTTAGCGAGCTGGCAATCCTAACTGGTTCTCTTGCTGCCAAGTATAATTTTTTTTTGGGGGGTGGTGGTGGCTGGTGTGTCATCATTGGGTATAAAGGGGGGCTTTTCTCTCTCAATTTTTGGGTCTTAATTTCTCTCATTGCTACTGCTTGCTTTCTTCCTTTGCTATTACATGTGCAAAAGCCCACTGGTTATTTAACTATGATTGCAGTAAGCAGATGAGTCATAGTCTGTGGGGTAATCATATTGCCTGAAGAATTGTGATATGTAACTATGGATAGTCCTCGATTTGCTATTACAGTTGAGCCCAAAATTTCTATTGCTAAACATTGGTTAAATGGATTATGTCCCATTTTATGACCTCTTTTGCCAGAGTTGTTAAGTGAATCATTGCACTTTTCCTTGCTAAGTTAGCAACACGGTTGTTAAGTGAATCTGGCTTCCCCATTGACTTTGCTTGTCAGAAGGTCACAAAAGGGGATCACATGACCCCAGGACACTGCAACCGTCATAAATATGAGTCAGTTGCCAAGCGTCTGAATTTTGATCATGTGACCCTGGGGATGCTGCAACAGTCGTGTGAAAAAAGATCATAAGTCACATTTTTCAGTGCCCTTGTAACTTCGAATGGTCACCAAATGAACTGTTGGAAGTCGAGGATTACCTGTATGTCTCCTGGTGACAGTTTAAATATCTGGAAGCTGCCATTAAAATGTGGGATTGTGTCCTGTACCTGGTTTCACGTGGTTTTTTTTTTTTTTTTGAAGAACCATCTTTTTCTCCAGATATACGTAGTCCTCTACTTATGAGCACATTTGAGCCCAAAAGTGAGACATTTGTTAAGTGAGTTTTGCCCCATTTTATGACCTTTTTGCCACAGTTGTTAAGTGAATCGCTGCAGTGGATAAATTAGTAACATGGTTCTTAAGTGAATCTGGCTTCCCCGTTGATTTTGCGTGTTAAAAGGTTGCAAAAGATGATCCCATGATCTTGGGAGACAGCAACGGTCATAAGTATGAAACAGTTGCCAAGCATCTGAATTTTGATCATGGGGCTGCTCCAAAGGTAGTAAATGTGAAAAATGGTCATAAGTCACTGTTTTCAGTGCCATTGTAACTTTGAACAGTCACTAAATGAACCCTTACATGCCTGGTTAATTCTGTGAAATGTCCATATCTTGTGTTACCATCAGCCTTATTCCATATTTCTATAAACTGAGCTCCGAATGAAAAACTCAACCTAGGAGAATCACTGGCTTTTGCAGCATACTGTCCCTCCCCTCCCCCCCCCCGATCATCCCATTTCTCTTTGCTTTAATTTTTTCTCCATTTTATGATTTTAATACGTTACCAGATTTTGTGAATATTTTCTTCTATTAGTTTATGGAAATAATCCTGTGTAAATGATCTCAATTGTTTCCTAGTCTTGAGAAACTCTACAAGGGGGGGAGAGGTCAGAAAGATAAGGACTCCATTAAGGTTAGGCCAGTGGTTCTCAACCTTTTTAATGCCGCGACCCCCAACTGGTCGTAAGTCGAGGACTAAACCGGTCGTAAGTTGAGGACTACCCAACCGGTCATACATCGAGGACTTTCCCTGCCCGGGAGCGCCGCACATGCGTGGTTCCGCCTCCTGCGCCGGCCGAGGCGTAGCTGGCAAGCGGCAGAGATGGAGCAGGCTGACCACCAGCTGGCCCAGCTCAAGGGAGGTAAGGCACCCGCCGGAAAAGGGGAAAAAAAATGGCGGACAGCCTTGCTTGGCGACCCCCGTAAAATGGTCGATCGACCCCAAATGGGGTCGCGACCCATAGGTTGAAAACCGCTGGGTTAGGCCCTCCCTGAGTTTACATTTTCTCTAACCACCACGGCAGATTATGCAACTCTCCATGTGATCAACAAATCACTGCCTGCAGGGAGCACCCGGTTCTTGCGAAATTAGCTATCAGCAAAAAGGGTAAGATACAAGCAAGAAAGCAGCACAGTCTACTACACGATGGTAATCGTTCTCTTCAGCTTTGGCCTACAAATACTGAGTCATGGATCAATAGATGAATCCTTGAATCTTCCGTTAAATAAATCAATGACTATACGCTAAGTATTGGGCAAAGTAACCTTTGTTAAGGAAGGGCCAGCTCTCTCTTGGTTAATTTACCGGGAGCTACATAGCAATGCAGAGGGTGGCTGAAGCAAGAGAAGAGTAAGTAAAAAAAATAAAGGTCCTCATGTTTTTATCCATCTTCAGTAGGAAGCCGTCAAGAGATTAGAGAACTTAACAGATGTCTGAATTCATCACTTGCAGAGGAGTTTTGAAATTAGACCAAAAACTGCATGAAATTAGTTTGAAGAACATAACTGCCTTGAAATCATAAGTTGCTTAATATTGTTGTATGGAATGTGAATTACAAAACATTACATCTGGAGAATTGAACCACAGAATCATTGAAAATGAAGCCTCACTGTGACAAAAAGCTAATATCCTACCAGTTAGATTGGGCTTATGCAATTTGTTGTTGAACTACAACTCATAGCAACCCCATGAAGCATGGGTAATGGTGAGTAATGTTGGCAATTGTAGTTTGGCTACATTTGAAGTTCCAGATTGCTTACCCAAAGTGTTAACAAATTAAATTGTTTTTCTTTTAAGTAATCTTTTATTCTACCTGGGAGCAAAATGTACATAACCCATAAATGTTTTTACTGCTGATATATCTAGTTACATTTTAAAATTTGATGGCACTAAGTTTTTGTACAATGTCTCCATCTTATTTTCTTTCTTGACTTGTTTCCTGAAGCTGTCTAGAGTAGATCATAGTGGTTTCTTTCTTCTCACTATAGAACAGTGGTTCTCAACCTTTTTAATGCCGCGACCCCAACCGGTCGTAAGTCGAGGACTAAACCGGTCGTAAGTCGAGGACTAAACTGGTCGTAAGTCGAGGACTAAACCGGTCGTAAGTCGAGGGCTAAACCGGTCGTAAGTCGAGCGCTAAACCGGTCGTAAGTCGAGGACTAAACCGGTCGTAAGTCGAAGACTACCCAACCGGTCGTAAGTCGAGGACTTTCCCTGCCCGGGAGTGCCGCGCATGCGTGGTTCCGCCCCCTGCGCTGGCCGAGGCGTAGCTGGCAAGCGGCAGAGACAGAGCAGGCCGACCACCAGCTGGCCCAGCCCAAGGGAGGTAAGGCACCCGCCGGAAAAGGGGGAAAAAAATGGCGGACAAAAAAAATGGCGGACAGCCTTGCTTGGCGACCCCTGTGAAATGGTCGATCGACCCCAAATGGGGTCCCGACCCACAGGTTGAGAACCACTGCTATAGAACAACACGAATGGCCAAACCAACATTTTTGCTGACTGGGGGAATTCACATTTCATTCTCTCAGGAATGAGCAATCCACTAGTCCTCTAGATGTGATGACCTAGAGCCCCATTTTCCCTCACCATTGGTCAATCTGCTAGATCTTATGCAATTTGGAGCTCGGTAACATCCAAAGGTCTGTGTGATCTTTCCTTGTTTCTACTATGAGTTCTATTCCAAATGAACAGAATAAGCATAGAAGGAACTACTTGACATCAAGGCTTTCTCCTCAGATACAGTATTTCTGGAGAGAAGAGCTTTATCAGGATACCTTTCTGAGAGGATACTTCTGCTAAACAACTGCCGCCACATATTTAATTGCCTGTCACTGCTGCATTTACATATCCTAAATTAGAGGAATTAATAAAAACTTCAAAAGCTTTGACATTTCATTTCATGCATCAACATGATTTTTTAAAAGCTATTCAGCTGCAGCAAAATATTTAACACTTGTCAGGTATATTTGTTGAAACTTAACTCTCTCCTTCTCCTCAGTTGAATATGCAGTAGTTTTTAGGAGAAGCACCATGGCACGGCAGATGGAACTGAGTCTTCACTTGAGTGTGGTTGAACTTTCCATATACGTATAACATAGCATCTTAGATTATTCACAAAGTGTATCTCAGGATGGAGTATGTTTTTAATTTATAAATTATGCTTGTTCCTGAATCTGAATCTTGGGGGGTGGGGGAAAGATCTAGGTAAAGATGGAAAATTATATTCAAGCTGAAATCCTTCTAAAATTGAGAGAATTTATACTCCAGAACTGATACTGATAATTCCTACACCAGTCATTGTTGGGTTCTCATTCAAGTCAACCCAAAAGTTGGATTACATTAAAATAGTGTTTCTGAAACTCTGCAACTTCAAAATGTTGGACTTCAACTCCCACTTCCGCTGTCTGGGGAAGTCTGGTAATTGAAAAAGTTGTCAAGTTTGAAAAACACTGCATTAAAAGGTGCTATAAATCATTAGTATGGAAGGCGTTTAGTGCAGGTTACATTAACTGATAATTATCAGGGGATTAAAATCTATTATCTTTAAGTTATTAGGGATAAAACTGAATGGTATAACTCAAGAGTTGTTCAATAATTTCATGATGGCAACTAAGATCTAGGTAAGACATATTCCATGGATGTCTGTTAGAATAGGATGGGTACACAAAGATCTATTCAAATGACTATAAAAATATTTTGAAACTGATAAAATTCGATCCTGGATTGCAGGCTTGCTCACCTTTCAGTTCATTCATAAGGATCTTCCCCCCCCCTTTTAAAGATTTGGTTCAGTATTGGTGTATACTTTTATAAAATATTGTTGGGTATGTTATTTTTGTTAAATTGCACTGTAGTTTAAAATTTTGTTTTAAGAAACATTTAAGTACATCTGCCTGATTGAACAGGAAGAGCTAAAAACAAATTGCATTGTAAAATAATGTTTAACCATTTGAGGATGCAGAGAAGAGCAACAAAAATAAGGGGTCTGGTGGCTAAATCATATGGTGGAAACTAGATATGTACTCTAGCCTATCGAAAAAAAGAACTAGCATTGACACAATAGGTGTCTTCTTGTACTTGAGGGGCAGTCATGAGGAGAGGATCAACTTATTCTCCAGAGTATTTGAGGGCAGGACAGGTGGAAAATCATTAAAGAGAGAGCCAACCTAAAACTAAGAAGTTTCCTGACAGTGAGGATAGCTTGCCTTCAAAGGTTGTGGGTGCTCCATCACTGGAGGTTTTTAAGAAAAGATTGGACACCATTTGTCTGAAATAGTATAGGGTCTCCTGCTCAAGCAGGGATCCCTTCCAACCCTGTTATTCTGAGTTCTATTAAGGATCAGTACAGTAGTATTCCCCAAGTAGTTGTCCAAATCATCTAGGCCAGGGGTAGGCAACCTTGGTTCTTTTATGACTCGTGGACTTCAACTCCCAGAATTCCTGAGGCAGCTGTGCTGAGGGGAAAGGAGAGTTTCCAAGCTGAGCCATGCTGGCTCAGGAATTCTGGGAGTTGAAGTCCACGAGTCATAAAAGAGCCCAAGGTTACCTACCCCTGATCTAGGCATTAATTAGGTCATAGCTAATCCTAAGGCTAGGCTTGCTTAACCATAGTTTAGTTTATTGATTAAAACCTAGTTGACTGGGACAACACAACATACCATAATTCATGATTTATAAAACACAGAGGCTGGGTTTATAATATACCATATCTGAACCTCTGCAATCTATAACCAGCACAATAGAGATAAGGTAGTGGAATTATCCCCATGACGGAGATAATAGTGTATCTAAAGAATAATTGTCAGATCATAACTGAGGGATAATTGGATCTGGAGGCTTTCTAGCTCTCCTTAGAGTATTTTCAAAATGTGATAAAATGGAACTTGGCATTCATTTTTTGCACTTGGCTTTTTTCCACTCGGTAGCACAGGTGTGGATAGCGTTGTAGGTATACCCGTCTCATTTATTTCCATTCATACATTTGGAAAAGAGGAAGGATACTTCATATAAGGGATTCCCATATCTTCCTGCTGTGTATGTGTCCCTAGATAGGGATTTACAGTTCGGTTTTGCCGTTTGGTGGGAATCCTTGACAGAAATGATAAAAGAAGGCACACTTTTGGCATACTTGAAGAGATGCTCCTTTAAAAAAGAAAGAATTCCATCCCGTTTTTGCAGGTTTGGGTTTATTATTTTCTGTTGGGATTTGTTAAACTAGAAAGCACAGGCTTCCAGTTGATTAAAGATGCTGGGTAAGTCTAATAACTGCTCCCGAAAGCAGTTGTTAAGTCCGTAGAGCAAAGTTGTGTTCTGTGGCTAGAGACTGAGACTTCGGAGCAAGCTCTTTTTATTGCAGAAAAGCAACTTTGTCTCTTAATAACCTCTATGCTGACCCTTCACGGAATAATTTATGGCCAAGTGCAACCCGGTTTGCCATTATTCCTAGCTTATTGATTTCTTACTGGGCTTAAAGAAATAGGACACGTTCTTTCCCACCAGTCCCTTCTTTTGATCACAGGGTGCTTTTGAATATTACTTTTTTGCTGCCTTTGTGGGTGTATTTGTGCATTACGGTAACTCCTGGAACATCTGTTATTTTTAAGAGTGACAATTACTCTGTCTGCTGCCAAATGCGTAGTGCAGTAGCTTTGGGTTGCCTCTGTAGAATTTATACTGTTTCCTGCATTGCACGAAACATAAATCATGGCTTACCGAATGTGCTGGCTTCACATATTATGCTAACCCACAAGCAAGCAAACCATATCATGGCTTAATGCAGTATATGACTAAGACTACAAGCATGTGCTGGGAAGTTGAGCTATTAGGAGTTAGCATTTATTTTATGTTTTTAATTTCTGAGAATATTGAGATCAGCAACTGAAGTGAGGCGCAATGAAGTATTCCAAGGAGCCACTAGTTATCCCTGGCAGTCCAGCCATGATCTGCATGCATAATTCAACTTCTGGACATTAATTCTAGTTTACAACTAAAAGAAACCTGTTCAGAATTGAAGAGCCTTGTTTATTTTATTTTTTTTGCTAATTAACAGAGATTCATTGTTACCTATCTTCCTTCTCTCTGCTTAAAATACAAAATGCCAACCTAAGCTATCACGCTAGAAAGCTAAAGGCAATTTGAATGTATTGTCATACATGTGTGGGCGTGTCTTTTTGTGCTTATCAATGCTGTGAGGGTCAAATAATTTTTTGCCTCAATCCCTAGTGAAAGTATGAAAGGGTTTATTTATTGTTTTAAAATTCCTGGATAGTTGAATTCTCTGTGGTTGGTTCTCTGCAAACCTGAAATCAATTAATGATACGTTTAAAGAGCTGAAAATAGTCTAGTGTACTCCGAAGTACCTTTTGGAAATCAAATGAAATGCCTTGTCCAGTCCCACAGATAGTCCTTGCTTAATGACTGGACTTTAAAAAAAAAAAGTTATTTACAACCAGTAGTGGGGTTCAGATATGTGAATAACCGGTTCTCTGTGTGAATGCCATTTCCTGAAGTCCATTCTGGGCCTGGGCAACAAAAAATTAGCTACCGGTTCTGCCGAAGTGGTGCGAACCGGCTGAATCCCACCACTGCTTACAACCCATCTTTGAGTACCTGCTGCACATCTCCATGGTCACATGATAGCATTTTGGGCTCTTGGCAACTGGCTTGCATTTACGACTGTCGTGGTCGTGTGACTTCAATTTGTGACAGCAAAAAATGTCCACAGAATATGCTAGATTCGCTTACGTCTTGGTGGATGACATTACTTTATCAGATACATACAGTACTTCTCAAATTTTTGGAAAGAAACTGTTTTTTTAAAAAAATCTTGGTCATATAATATACGGTAAGTCTTATCAGAAGGCTTACGGTACATACCATATTACCTTTGTGAAGCTAGATGACGACCTCGTTCAGTACTAATTGGTTCACAGGTTTTGATCTTATTTCACTTGCGAGTGGAGATTGTATGTATTGGTTCAGAAGCCTCCTGCTTGAGCAGGGGGTTGGACTAGAAGACCTCCAAGATCCCTTCCGGCTCTTCTTCGATTGCTTGAAAATTCATTCTTCTGCTTGTTCATTGATACATGAGAAATAGGCTGGAGCAGGACAAATCATTTCCTTTTAAAGGAAAACACCCGTCTTGTAAAACTGACCCACCGCATTCTGCTCCGCAAATGGTTTTGTACATTTTGGGAAACGTTGGAGGCCCAATTTAATTATCTCACTTTAAGACTTAGACAAAGAATACCCAGCTGGAGATAGAAGCTCTGTTGGGGCATTTTCTTATTTCTGACCTCTGGAGACTGAACTCCACCTGGCCTCCCTTGTCCCTGAGCCATGCATTTTGGCTGTGAAAGTGGCCAAAGGCTCTTTGGGATTAAGTCGATTTGTGCGCTTAAGATTTTTATCTGATTTCAACTCATCCAGCATTGAGGAGCTGCATTTAGACAAGTGCCAAGTAATGAGAACAGCCATGAAGTGCAGGTTGCTGGAGGGTCTAATTACACCTCTAGTTATGCTGCTTTTTCCTCACTTCCTTTTCTCCCATCAAGATGATGATTAGCCCTATTTATAGGGGCACTGGTTTTTACTATTCAGTGCAGTGCACCTTGTGCCAATCAAATCAATATCATCTGCATTTTTGATTACTGCTTAATAACACCGCTGAACATAGTTTAATTAAAGTAGGATAAAAATAGGTCTTATCTCCCTCTTCTTCATCTGACGTACCTGAGTATCTGCTGCTGCCTCGCTTACACAAAATAAATACAACTTCCTTGCTTGCCTGCCTTAGAGACTGGCACATCCTTACCATGGAGATCTGCTAAACCAGAGCTTATTCTGCCCTTTTTTGCAAGATAGTCTGATTTCTGTTTCAAACCCCAATTCACAATGCTGTTCTCGGTAGACATAAATAATACAGATATATATAAAGGATCTGTCTGTGGAGATTCTCAGTCATCCAGGTCATGGTTGTCCCAAAGGTACTTTCCAGAAGGCAACTGGACTTTCTTGGGGGGGGGGGCGGTTCCTTGAAAACATTTGGCTTGAGATATAATAAAGTAGTCCTCAACTTATGACCACAATTGAGCCCAAGGTTTCTGTTGCCAAGTGAGACATTTGTTAAGTGAGTTTTGTTCCATTTTACAACCTTTCTTTCCAAAGTTGTTAAGTGAATCATTGCAGTTATTAAATTAGTAACATGGTTGTTAAGTGAATCTGGCTTCCCCATTGACTTTGCCAGTCAGAAGATCACAAAAGGTGATCACCCTGACCCTGGAACACTGCAACCGTCATAAACATGAACCAATTGCCAAGCATTTGAATTTTGATCACATGACCATGGAGATGCTTCAGTGGTCATAAGTGTGAACAATGGTCATAAGTCATTTTTTCAGTGCTGTTGTAACTTCAAATTGTCACTAAACGAACTATTGTAAGTTGAGGACTACCTGTACCCTCTCCTTGAGTAGTTTTGTTTTGTCAAGTTTGAATTGATCCATTCTTCAGCCTTCCCAACTTATAGTTCTTTGATGATGGAACTTCCGAATCCTATGACTTCATTAAGGTCCAAAATACAAAAATAAATTAGCAGGGAACATACAGTAGTACTGTGATCTTCAGTCTGGTGCTCACATAATTCCTTGTAAATGCCTAAGTGCCATGTTGGCGTGAAATTATGAAACTTGTCTGGAGGTAGAAGGCTGGAGAAAAGGTTTCGTGATGAAGGCACAAAACGCACGTTTCCCTTTGTTTTTTTAAGCATGTATTTCCAGACAGACAAAGTTGGGTGTTAGAGGTTGGAAATGGCCTGTGCTCTTTTAAAATCTTCCATGGTTACACCTTTTGCCTGAATCCTGGTCCTTCAAGAGAGGAGCTCTGGTTCCAACTAACAGAATAAGAATTGTGTGATTCTGATGTGGTACCAATAATGTTATACTTTATTTGATGCAAAGAAGAATAAAGAAAATTACATGCACAAATCAGATTTTTTTAAGTTGCAACACAACAAAAATAGGTCGTCTAGTCTTCTTTGATGTTGACATGGGTAGTCATTACCAATAGTAGGAGAAATTGCTTGTGAACAATCCCAGGTGGCCACTATCCCAGGTGACCAGTGTGCAGCCTTCACATTGAACTATATGAAATTAATCCCAGTTGTTCAACATCTGGAGAAGCCAATAAAGGAGAATATTTGTAGCTCAGGGTTGAAATGAGGGGTGCTCTCTGAGCTTGCTTGTCTATTACCCAAACTAGATAACCTCTCCAGTGCTAGTCACTACCACTGATGATGTTACCTAGTTTGGGTAAAGAAACATCTGCAAGAAAACAACCAAGCTCAGAGCACCAAGGACCCCTCCTCATCTGGAGAAGCACACTTTGACCCTCTTCTAGAGATAACCTGTTTTAAAGGTTTTCTTGCTGCAAATCCCTGGTGGAGCAATCTGAATTCCCTTCTAATTTAAAAATGAAAGAAATGTGAGTTCCTGGAATCAAATGGACTGTTGGTTTCTTTGCAGGTGAAGATGTCCACTATGACCCAGAAGTATTTCCTGGAAGGTCAGACATACTCCGTTCCCCTCATCCAGCCTGACCTCCGCAGGGAAGAAGCTATCCATCAGATAGCAGATACGCTTCAATATCTGCAAAAAATCTCAGGCGATATCTTCAACAGGTATGGTTTGCTTATATTAGAACCCTAGAAGGAGAGAATTGATATATATGTGTGTGTGTTTTAATAATGGTTCAGGACATGAAGAAAACTGCATTGTCAGTTGGTCTGGTTTTATTTTGTCTCCGGTAGGGAATCAGTGCTTTGAAAGCAGCTCTATGAGTTCTCATTTATCTATGTACGAGAATCTTGAAGGCATTCTCCTGGGTATTGTTAGTAAGAGTGCAGTTTTCCAAATATAGCTGACTTTGGAAAGAGGGGTGTAATTTAGATTTGATATATGATTTGTTGGTATGGGGGGAGGGGGGGTTAACCATTAAATTGGGGCTATGATGTATTACTGTCGCACCAGCAGCTACTGGGTGGTTTATTGTCATACTGTGTCTACAGCTGCATGCACACCACAGTTGCAACCTTGGAGTTGCAGACAGGTTGAAAAGATTCAAAAAGGGATAGCTAGCATGATTAGGAAGCTAGAAACCCAAGAAACGATTATATTAGAGTATTCGGGGCATTTGAACTTAGAGCCAAGGTTGAATAAGCAGAGAACTAGCAGAGATAAAAACGTGTGGTGTGGTTTTGAATCTATGAACAAAGAAGTGCTTCCTCCTCCTCACTATTGCTGAACATTGTCTATTGAAACTAAATGAGAGAAACATCAAGAGCCAGCCTTACAATCTTCTATATAAATAAAAATGTAAATGTTCGTTTGTTCAAAATCTTAAATCTCCGAAAGTTCTTCACCGATTGCTTTGAAATTTTGACACAACATTGCATTTGAGTACGCGCGTGTTTTTATATACCTATATTATATAGATGTCACACCTGTGACAGGTAAAAACATGCTTTTTTTGAAAAACAGCGCCATCTGTATGACGTAAAAGCAACACATGCTATGATTTTACCATTCCATTTCAATGTTTCCGATTTACGATCCATTTACGATTTCCAATTTTACGATTCCATTTCAGTGTTTCCGATTGCATTGTTAAATTGATAAAAGTATCTAAAGCTAAATAAAAGTAAAACTAAATTAATAAAGCACACTGTAACGCAACCTTAACTACGTGTCTGTTACCTTGTTGTTTTTTATAACATATGGGTGTTCGTAACACTTTAATTTGTATAATCTTTGCACGCGAAAGAGAAAAGAAAGAAAAGGTAAATTGGAGACTGAGCCACAGCAACGCGTGGCCAGGTACAGCTAGTATATAAATAAAAATTAATACATCCCAATTCTCCCAAATATATTTACTCGTGTAAAGTTATTTCATCTCTCCAATTTTTGCAGCGTCATAAATATAATCATTTTCAAAAATGCATCCCTCGGGTACCTAATCTAGGACCAACAATTTTTCCTGTTGGCCTATGTGGTGAATCCAGATGTATACTTAGTTTCTTTATGGATCAATATAGATTAGAAAAAGGAAACTTCAAACTCATATTAATATTATTAATGACCGGCGCATCCTATCAGACTGTTCTGAAGGATCCTCTGCTGTGCCACGGGCCTCGATTCTCTTGCCTACTTAATATCCATGTGAAACCATTGGTGTCAGGCCCAAAACCAAGAATGATACATGATGATTTTTCCAAGCTGAGTTATTATTTTCACACCTACAGACAAAATCCTGCCAGACCAAGCACTTTACTGTCTGCATCTACAATATACTCCGAACTATTAGGAAGTTAGGGTCTTCCTCCTCTTTCTCTCAAAATAAAATCAGAACTGAGTTGCCTCTTGCTCTTCTTCGGAATCCAGCTCCTTACTATATTCCATCAGAATTGGTGAAGTATGATGTCAGGTGTCAATAGTATGTTGGTAGTCAGCCTGAGTTCAGATTGAACAAAGTCAAGGTACTGTTGGATCTGGAGCAGACTCCAGGCTGAGAGTTCAGAAACAATACAAGACCAGTAATATTCCATCTTGGATATTCATGCTGAACTGGTTTGTAATCTGGGAGTCCCGTGGATTTATAACTACTGTTCAAGGAGCAGCTGGCAACTATGGCAGTGAGAACCTTTGAACAATTCCATCTTGTGTTTTGGCTATGTTATATTTTGTAACAAGAGGTAATTTCTTCAAGTCAGTCATGCCGTGGCCATCTCTTAGATAGACCGTTGCAATACACACTACACAGGGCTCCCCTTGAAAACCCTTTAGAAGCTATATTTGGTCCAAAATATGATGGGCTTAGTTATTAAAGACCTTCTCATTTCATCAGCAAAACAGTGTTATTTCAGAAGCTGGACTACAGTTACTAGGTAACTTCAAGAGGTAGGTTGTCACCTTTAAAGTCCCTCATGACCTAGGTTTCTATGAAACTGCCTATAAAACTTCATGACTTAGGTTTCTGTGTTAACTGTCAGCATCATCATCTGATAAGATCCAAATAGGGCACCTCTGGGGAATGTTATTATCAAGGACCAATGGAATGGGCCTTCTCTTTCATTGCCCCCTTTTCTGTAGAACAATTCTGCTAAGGTTTCAGAAAGCCATTAAGACTTACCTATCTCAAAGGGCCTTGGGTTGCTGGCATGAGCATGGACCCTTCCTGCATTGGTTCTGTTGTTTTGGTAGTTGGCTTTGTTGTCCTTCGGAGCTGTATTTGGTGAGATTGGATTATTTTGTTATATCCACTACTTTTAATCCTCTTACTATAGTGGAAAGCCACTTATACTCCAAGTCATATACAATTGAAATGGCATGTGACTTTTAGCAACCATTATAAAACTTAGTTTTCTAGATGGGCTTTACATTTTTAAAAATATTGTCCCTTTTTTTTCCCCTACAAACACTCAATGGGCTTGATATCAGGTGTAAATAAACCACATAGATAGGTTTCTGTAA
>NW_015386577.1:1995-11719 GCF_001527695.2 Protobothrops mucrosquamatus | reverse complement strand
CTCTTACTATAGTGGAAAGCCACTTATACTCCAAGTCATATACAATTGAAATGGCATGTGACTTTTAGCAACCATTATAAAACTTAGTTTTCTAGATGGGCTTTACATTTTTAAAAATATTGTCCCTTTTTTTTCCCCTACAAACACTCAATGGGCTTGATATCAGGTGTAAATAAACCACATAGATAGGTTTCTGTAATATTTAGGAGAGAGTGAATGGACGTCTAGAATGTTCTCCTTACTTGGGCAAGTTGACTTATAAAACACCAAAATGCAAAATGTTAAAAATCACAGGAAATGATGACTGTGATATTCCAATATACAGATAAGATCACCCTTCTGGTTAATGCCGGTTAGGGCAAGTAGCAATTAATTCTGTGACCCAGACGTAAATGTCACAAATTGTAAATCCTGTTCTATTCTATGCAATACAAATAGTAAAAGTCTTACTAAATAATATCCTCCCAGATGTTAATAATTCTAATTGTTGTTGCAATCGGAAGGGTGTCCCCTTTCTCTTGGGTCACCATTCTTTAGAAATCTCTAAGAAGATTGCAAAACTCTTTATCAATAGCAATAGCTGGTAGGAATGGTCTGGTTTCTTTTCTAGGCCAGTGATGGCGAACCTATGGCACGGGTGCCAGAGGTGGCACTCAGAGCCCTCTCTGTGGGCACGCGCGCCATCGCCCCAGTCCTAGGCCTTCAGCTGGGTTTTATAAAACCTTTTTGCTTTAGGCCTCCGCTGCCATGTACAAAAAAAAAAGATTCAATCAATCAGTCAATTTCAACTTCTTGCGGGGGAAAAAAAAGATCTTGCAAAGTTGGAATTGATTGATTTAACTTTTTAGTCCCACCCAGTCTGCTGTTACCACTGCAGCCACGCCCACCCAATAGGCCACACCCACCCAATGGCCGCACCCACCTGGCACCCGACGATGCATAAATGGGTTTTGGGTTGCAGTTTGGGTACTCGGTCTCTAAAAGGTTCGCCATCACTGTTCTAGGCTATTAACTTTCATAAAATTTTCATATTCTTTATCCATATAAAGATAACCAGATTGGAGTATTTTAATTTCTGAACATTATAGTAATCTTCCATTCTTGTACTTCTCTTAACATACCTGTCACAATCAAATCTTGGAAGACCAGCTTGCTTCTGCTCTCACTCTTGAGTACACTTACGACTGTAATTATGAATTCTTTCCAACAACAGAAGAGACTCCATCAGGTCTTTTGTTTCCTTTGCCTTGCCTCGGAGCTCTGTGATAGAATTAATAATGATTTGGTAATTATGCAGGCCCCTGTTTAAAAGTTTCCCAACCTTGGGTGTTCCATGCCAATCATAGGGGAAACTTTCAAGGTGAAGTACTTGCCATTTAGTAGAGAATGACCTTTTCTTCCTGTTTTCTTGAGATAAGCTTTCTAGATCTCATATTTGTTTGCTTTTGTAAAAAAAAAAAAAAAAGCTTCAGCTTATCAGGGGAAAACATTCAGTTTGAGCTATTAGAGTGAGAATTTGCTTTTTGAGATCATGGATCAGAGTGCCCGTGGTGAAGCATGTGCACTGAATGTGTCAGAAGAACTTGGGCCTAATATCAAACTGACACAACAGCTCTTTGGAACAAATGTGCAGTGAGAAGGATTCCCCCCCCCCCCGCTCTAAAATTTCCTTAATGTAGAAGCTTGTTCCTCTGAGTGCAAACAGCTATTATCCCAAGGCTTTCTGCTTTCATTTTAAAAACAAAATTTCTCTGTCCCAGATCTCCAGCAGGGTGCCTGTGGGCACCAACGTGACTCAGAGACAACAATGTTCCCTGTAGGCTCTTCCCTTCACATCTGCTGAGATTCCTACCTCCACCCTCTAGTATGTGGAGGATCCAACCTCAATTACTTCTAGAACATTAGTACAAACATTTCCAGTTGTGACTATTTTTAGAACCTTGCTTTGCATTGCTTAGCTTGGGTTTTGGCCTCTTTTTTCTTCGGTTCTTTAATCCAGGGCTTTTCAACCAGTGGTATGGGTACCACCTGTGGTACATTGGCACCTGGCAGGTGGTGCGCGACCATCCTAGAAAAGTGGTAGCAGGGGAGGGGAATGAGCTGAACCAGTGGCAGCACCGCACAAGCCTGAGCGAGAGATGACTGAAGCTGCAGGGCTGTCAGGGCTCAGCGGAAGCGCCAGGATCAGCGCTTCTTTGGGGCTGTCAGGGCTCAGCGGAAGCGCCAGGATCAGCCCTTCTTTGGGGCTGTCAGGGCTCAGTGGAAGCGCCAGGATCAGCGCTTCTTTGGGGCTGTCAGGGCTCAGCGGAAGCGCCAGGATCAGCGCTTCTTTGGGGCTGTCAGGGCTCAGCGGAAGCGCCAGGATCAGCGCTAGGCTCCAGCTGGAGCTCGGCGCTAATCCTGGCGCTTCTGCTGAGCCCAGAAGAAGCGCCGATCAGCTGGAATGTTGCAGCATCTCCAGGGTCTTGTGATTTACATTCAGATGCTTGGCAACTGATTCATATTTATGACGGTCACAGTGTCCCAGGTTCATGTGAAGTGACCAAAACCTGCTGCAACCACCCAGCAGATGGGGGTAATAAAAACCAAACACACCCCACCCCACCCCCGCTGCCAATCCTCAACAGAAATGCCTCACAACAATGAAAACTTCGGACAGGAGGAAGAGCGCCGCAGGCAGGTGTCTTGCTTGGCTGTGTCTTGTGGAGGCACTTTTTTCAGTGCTGTTGTAACTTCGAACAGTCACTAAGCGAACTGTTATAAGTCAACGACTACCTGTACTTTATCACTTTTTTCCTTTTTTGGGGGGGGCATCAAGTTTTTGACATCTTGCTAGGTGACTGGTGGTACCCGGATATTGCCATATCCTAAAAGTGGTACAATGGGTGAAAAGGTTGAAAAGCCCTGCTTTAATCCATTCTGATTCCACATCTTGTTTAGGACAGAGTTCTTCAACATTGAGAAACTAAATGTATCCTCTTTTTTTGGGGGGGGGGGAATTCAATACATCAGTCAATAATGGACATATGATGTGGTCTAGACAATAGAAAAGATATTGGGAACCTCAGGAAAAATATGGTGGGTTGAACTTCTGAGATGATAAGATTCTTATGTGGTCTCTAAAACCCTTACAAGTGACCTCTAGACTTGTCCAAAATTTCTGCCAGTTGCATTTTTTCTTGTAGGAAATGATTAAATATATGGTAAGTGATCATATTTGCTATATGTAGTTTATTTGATTTTCATTAACTTAAAATTAAATAATAGACAACACTTCTTTGGTCTGTCATCATTCTGTTGTCATCAGTTTCATTTGATTTAATCAAATGACTGTGATATTGTGGAATGTTCCTTGCCTATGAAAAGAGGCAAAAAGTCTCTGACATTTTAAAAATTAACAAATTTAGTATTACCACCTAAGTATTTATAGATCATAGTTCATTTCTTCAGATGAAAAGAAAGTAATAATATATACATAGATAACTGCTGTTAGGAAGGAAAAAAAAATAAAAGGAAGAAAATTACAATATATGGTGTTGGAAGTGAAGTCTTCATCCTGGTTCATCCAAGCCGGGAATAAATAAGCAACATGGCGACTGCTTTGGGAAGATGGTTACAGTTTATTGAAGAGGCAGAAAGATGGTTCTTGCAGGAAAGATCAGAGGAAAGAAGGACCTGAGCACATGGGCAGTAGGTTTTTATACCCTCTCTAGCCTTTTGTTTGGAAGTTTCCTGTTCCTGTGGCATGAACTTGGAGGCTATTTCCTGTATCACATATTCTGACCTGAGTTTAGGTGTGCCTCTCTAGTATACTTGATGGTAATGGGTTAGTCCAGGGGTAGGCAACCTTGGCTCTTTTATGACTCGTGGACTTCAACTCCCAGAATTCCTGAGCCAGCATGGCTCAGCTTGGAACCTCTCCCTTTTCCCTCAGCATGGCTGGCTCAGGAATTCTGGGAGTTGAAGTCCACGAGTCATAAATGAGCCAAGGTTGCCTATCCCGGGGTTAGTCCTATTATGTCCCAAAAGTCATATCCTGCTTCCCTGGGGCTGGGCTAATGACTCTTAGAGTTTGGGTGGGGTATGCAGATTTTAGGTCTCTTTGTCTTCTTGAGTTTTCTGGCTCCAACTTTCTGATGGTTTTACATTTGCATTTGTATAGGGCTGGCTCCTGTTTGGGATACAGAGATTTGGGGGCAGAGTTGGCTTCTGCTTTTAAAAATCCTTGTGAGGAAAAATATATTTTTCTGCCTTTTTAATATTTCCTTCTCTGGGGCTCTGACTTCCCTCAATGGTTTCCTTCAAACTTTCACCAGAATTCTATCTTTCATCATATGGCAGACTTCCAGCCCCTTGGGTCTTTTTGTCATCTTGTCACGTCCTTCAAAAAGTTCCACTTGCAGACTGCTATTGCAGTTTTTTAAAAAAATAAATAAATAAATAAAGGACTGTTTGCCTATTTATATTGCAACAACAACTGGGCTTCCCCGTCAAAATTAATCTTACGCTCTGTTGGTATGATTTAGTATTTATTATTTTGCCATTCACTCAACCCTGAAGGAAGAGATTCAGAGAAGTCACTTCGCTTTACAAGCATGGTTTCAGTCAGAGATTTAGTGGTGTGTGAACTGTCTTGAGATATCACACTCCATGGCTTGAAATATCTATTGCTGAGAACTGCTAGTGGAAGAGAGAAAGAAGCGTGAATGATCTGCTCTTCACACTTGGCTGGTAGATTACAACTTCTCTCTGTAGTCTTCTCTTTCTTGGACTAAATTTACTTTAGTTAATTAGCGTTGCTTGAAATTAGAAAGTCTTGAGTGGGATGGCGGTGAAAAGTCTTTTGTGGCTAATTAATTTAAAAAAACAAAAAACTCAGTACTTTGGGGTAAATAAAATCTGTCAAGTGTCTGCAGAGAAATGGATCGGCTCTACTTTTTCATAGGTGGTTTGTAAAATACGAAGACCGTTCAGGTTTAAGAACACAGCAACACAACCCAAACATTATGCCAAACTATGGTTTGTTAACTATGTGTCCCTAATCAACTATAATTATCTGGGTTTGTCCAGTACTCTTAAGCCATAAAGCACGGTTTGCAAACTCCACTGCTTGGTTTCAGATAAAAAAAAGCCTGCATTCAGGCTTTTTTCAATGTTAAATTATAAAGTGCCACGCGAATAAGTATTACATCCTTTTTAAGTTTTAGAAAGAATTNCTCTTACTATAGTGGAAAGCCACTTATACTCCAAGTCATATACAATTGAAATGGCATGTGACTTTTAGCAACCATTATAAAACTTAGTTTTCTAGATGGGCTTTACATTTTTAAAAATATTGTCCCTTTTTTTTCCCCTACAAACACTCAATGGGCTTGATATCAGGTGTAAATAAACCACATAGATAGGTTTCTGTAACATTTAGGAGAGAGTGAATGGACGTCTAGAATGTTCTCCTTACTTGGGCAAGTTGACTTATAAAACACCAAAATGCAAAATGTTAAAAATCACAGGAAATGATGACTGTGATATTCCAATATACAGATAAGATCACCCTTCTGGTTAATGCCGGTTAGGGGCAAGTAGCAATTAATTCTGTGACCCAGACGTAAATGTCACAAATTGTAAATCCTGTTCTATTCTATGCAATACAAATAGTAAAAGTCTTACTAAATAATATCCTCCCAGATGTTAATAATTCTAATTGTTCTTGCAATCGGAAGGGTGTCCCCTTTCTCTTGGGTCACCATTCTTTAGAAATCTCTAAGAAGATTGCAAAACTCTTTATCAATAGCAATAGCTGGTAGGAATGGTCTGGTTTCTCTTCTAGGCCAGTGGTGGCAAACCTATGGCACGGGTGCCAGAGGTGGCACTCAGAGCCCTCTCTGTGGGCACGCACGCTGTCGCCCCAGTCCTAGGCATTCAGCTGGGTTTTATAAAACCTTTTTGCTTTAGGCCTCCGCTGCCGTGTACAAAAAAAAAAGGTTCAATCAATCAGTCAATTTCAACTTCTCGCGGGAAAAAAAAAGATCTTGCAAAGTTGGAATTGATTGATTTAACTTTTTAGTCCCACCCAGTCTGCTGTTACCACCACAGCCACGCCCACCCAATGGGCCACACCCACCCAATGGCCACACCCACCTGGCACCCGACGATGCATAAGTGGGTTTTGGGTTGCAGTTTGGGCACTCGGTCTCTAAAAGGTTCGCCATCACTGTTCTAGGCTATTAACTTTCATAAAATTTTCATATTCTTTAGCCATATAAAGATAACCAGATTGGAGTATTTTAATTTCTGAACATTATAGTAATCTTCCATTCTTGTACTTTTCTTAACATACCTGTCACAATCAAATCTTGGAAGACCAGCTTGGTTCTGCTCTCACTCTTGAGTACACTTACGACTGTAATTATGAATTCTTTCCAACAACAGAAGAGACTCCATCAGGTCTTTTGTTTCCTTTGCCTTGCCTCGGAGCTCTGTGATATAATTAATCATGATTTGATAATTATGCAGGCCTCTGTTTAAAAGTTTCCCAACCTTGGGTGTTCCATGCCAATCATAGGGGAAACTTTCAAGGTGAAGTACTTGCCATTTAGTAGAGAATGACCTTTTCTTCCTGTTTTCTTGAGATAAGCTTTCTAGATCTCATATTTGTTTGCTTTTGTAAAAAAAAAAAAAAAGCTTCAGCTTATCAGGGGAAAACATTCAGTTTGAGCTATTAGAGTGAGAATTTGCTTTTTGAGATCATGGATCAGAGTGCCCGTGGTGAAGCATGTGCACTGAATGTGTCAGAAGAACTTGGGCCTAATATCAAACTGACACAACAGCTCTTTGGAACAAATGTGCAGTGAGAAGGATTTTTCACCCCCTGCTCTAAAATTTCCTTAATGTAGAAGCTTGTTCCTCTGAGTGCAAACAGCTATTATCCCAAGGCTTTCTGCTTTCATTTTAAAAACAAAACTTCTCTGTCCCAGATCTCCAGCATGGTGCCTGTGGGCACCAACGTGACTCAGAGACAACAATGTTCCCTGTAGGCTCTTCCCTTCACATCTGCTGAGATTCCTGCCTCCACCCTCTAGTATGTGGAGGATCCAACCTCAATTACTTCTAGAACATTAGTACAAACATTTCCAATTGTGACTATTTTTAGAACCTTGCTTTGCATTGCTTAGCTTGGGTTTTGGCCTCTTTTTTCTTCGGTTCTTTAATCCAGGGCTTTTCAACCAGTGGTACGGGTACCACCTGTGGTACATTGGCACCTGGCAGGTGGTGCGCGACCATCCTAGAAAAGTGGTAGCGGGGGAGGGGAATGAGCTGAACCAGTGGCAGCACCGCATAAGCCTGAGCGAGAGATGACTGAAGCTGCAGGGCTGTCAGGGCTCAGCGGAAGCACCAGGATCAGCGCTTCTTTGGGGCTGTCAGGGCTCAGCGGAAGCGCCAGGATCAGCGCCAGGCTCCAGCTGGAGCTCGGTGCCAATCCTGGCGCTTCTGCTGAGCCCAGAAGAAGCGCCAATCAGCTGGAATGTTGCAGCATCTCCAGGGTCTTGTGATTTACATTCAGATGCTTGGCAACTGATTCATATTTATGACGGTCACAGTGTCCCAGGGTCATGTGAAGTGACCAAAACCTGCTGCAACCACCCAGCAGATGGGGGTAATAAAAACCAAACACCCCCCCACCCCACCCCCGCTGCCAATCCTCAACAGAAATGCCTCACAACAATGAAAACTTCGGACAGGAGGAAGAGTGCCGCAGGCAGGTGTCTTGCTTGGCTGTGTCTTGTGGAGGCACTTTTTTCAGTGCTGTTGTAACTTCGAACAGTCACTAAGCGAACTGTTATAAGTCAACGACTACCTGTACTTTATCACTTTTTTCCTTTTTTTGGGGGGGGGGGGGCATCAAGTTTTTGACATCTTGCTAGGCGACTGGTGGTACCCGGATATTGCCATATCCTAAAAGTGGTACAATGGGTGAAAAGGTTGAAAAGCCCTGCTTTAATCCATTCTGATTCCACATCTTGTTTAGGACAGAGTTCTTCAACATTGAGAAACTAAATTTATCCTCTTTTTTTGGGGGGGGGGAGATTCAATACATCAGTCAATAATGGACATATGAGGTGGTCTAAACAATAGAAAGGATATTGGGAACCGCAGGAAAAATATGGTGGGTTGAATTTCTGAGATGATAAGAGTCTTATGTGGTCTCTAAAACCCTTACAAGTGACCTCTGGACTTGTCCAAAATTTCTGCCGGTTGCAATTTTTCCTGTAGGAAATGACTAAATATATGGTAAGTGATCATATTTGCTATATGTAGTTTATTTGATTTTCATTAACTTAAAATTAAATAATAGACAACACTTCTTTGGTCTGTCATCATTCTGTTGTCATCAGTTTCATTTGATTTAATCAAATGACTGTGATATGTGGAATGTTCCTTGCCTATGAAAAGAGGCAAAAAGTCTCTGACATTTTAAAAATTAACAAATTAATATTACCACCTAAGTATTTATAGATCATAGTTCATTTCTTCAGATGAAAAGAAAGTAATAATATATACATAGATAACTGCTGTTAGGAAGGAGAAAAAAAAATAAAAGGAAGAAAATTACAATATATGGTGTTGGAAGTAAAGTCTTCATCCTGGTTCATCCAAGCCGGGAATAAATAAGCAACATGGCGACTGCTTTGGGAAGATGGTTACAGTTTATTGAAGAGGCAGAAAGATGGTTCTTGCAGGAAAGATCAGAGGAAAGAAGGACCTGAGCACATGGGCAGTAGGTTTTTATACCCTCTCTAGCCTTTTGTTTGGAAGTTTCCTGTTCCTGTGGCATGAACTTGGAGGCTATTTCCTGTATCACGTATTCTGACCTGAGTTTAGGTGTGCCTCTCTAGTATACTTTTTTTTTTTTTTTTTAAATTTTTTTTTTTATTGAAAAGCAAAAAATTAAAAAACATTGAACATGGTAACACAGATTTGACACATATCTCATTTCACTATTACCGTAAATTACTAATGAGAAAAACCTATACAATAACATCGCTCTAATCACAATCTTAAATTATCTCAGTACAGTAACTTCCCTACTTTTCCCCCCACCATCTGTAAAATTTGTTCCAAATTTGGTAAAAAACCGTTTCATCCTGATTTTTAAGTCTTCTAGTTAACCTATCTAATTCTGCGCAATGCATAATTTTATGAATTATGCTTTCCTTCTAGGTATCACCATAGCTTTCCAATTTTGAGCGAATATAATTCTTGCCGCTGTAACCACATGAGTAAATAAAAACATATCCTCTTTGCTAACATTATTTTCAAGAATTCCTAATAACAGTGTCTCAGGTTTATACTGAATATTTTGTATACCCATTTCTGTTACCCACTCCCAAACCATACACCAAAAACTCTGTGCTTCCTTACATAACTACCAAACATGAAAATAAGTGCCCCTTTCCTTTTTACATTTCCAACATAATGGCGAGTATCCTTTATACATTTTAGCTAATCTTGTTGGAGGGAGATGCCATCTCCAAACCCAGGCAAGATATCTGAAAGATAAACGTGAATGGGGTATACATAGTCAAGATACGGGGTTAGATAAAATTTTGCTTGGTCCGGAAAAAAAACAAATAAGGAATATTTACAAACATTTATTGGAGCACAGGCTATTTGAAGAACAGGTTAAGGAAACAATGGTGACATGGGCGATAGATCTAGGACATAA
>NW_015386577.1:0-1604 GCF_001527695.2 Protobothrops mucrosquamatus | reverse complement strand
CAAATAAGGAATATTTACAAACATTTATTGGAGCACAGGCTATTTGAAGAACAGGTTAAGGAAACAATGGTGACATGGGCGATAGATCTAGGACATAATATTAATTTGGATCAGTGGCAGCAGGTATGGATACGAAACAATAAAATTACACTGGCGTCATCTTTTAAAGAAAATTCGTACAAGATGGTTTATAGATGGCTCTCTAGTATACTTGATGGTAATGGGTTAGTCCAGGGGTAGGCAACCTTGGCTCTTTTATGACTCGTGGACTTCAACTCCCAGAATTCCTGAGCCAGCATGGCTCAGCTTGGAACCTCTCCCTTTTCCCTCAGCATGGCTGGCTCAGGAATTCTGGGAGTTGAAGTCCACGAGTCATAAAAGAGCCAAGGTTGCCTATCCCGGGGTTAGTCCTATTATGTCCCAAAAGTCATATCCTGCTTCCCTGGGGCTGGGCTAATGACTCTTAGAGTTTGGGTGGGGTAAGCAGATGTTAGGTCTCTGTCTTGTTGAGTTTTCTGGCTCCAACTTTCTGATGGTTTTACATTTGCATTTGTATAGGGCTGGCTCCTGTTTGGGATAGAGAGATTTGGGGGCAGAGTTGGCTTCTGCTTTTAAAAATCCTTGTGAGGAAAAATATATTTTTCTGCCTTTTTAATATTTCCTTCTCTGGGGCTCTGACTTCCCTCAATGGTTTCCTTCAAACTTTCACCAGAATTCTATCTTTCATCATATGGCAGACTTCCAACCCCTTGGGTCTTTTTGTCATCTTGTCATCCTTCAAAAGGTTCCGCTTGCAGACTGCTATTGCAGTTTTTTTAAAATAAATAAATAAAGGACTGTTTGCCTATTTATATTGCAACAACAACTGGGCTTCCCCGTCAAAATTAATCTTACGCTCTGTTGGTATGATTTAGTATTTATTATTTTGCCATTCATTCAACCCTGAAGGAAGAGATTCAGAGAAGTCACTTCGCTTTACAAGCATGGTTTCAGTCAGAGATTTAGTGGTGTGTGAACTGTCTTGAGATATCACACTCCATGGCTTGAAATATCTATTGCTGAGAACTGCTAGTGGAAGAGTGAAAGAAGCGTGAATGATCTGCTCTTCACACTTGGCTGGTAGATTACAACTTCTCTCTGTAGTCTTCTCTTTCATGGACGAAATTTACTTTAGTTAATTAGCGTTGCTTGAAATTAGAAAGTCTTGAGTGGGGTGGCGGTGAAAAGTCTTTTGTGGCTAATTAATTTAAAAAAACAAAAAAACTCAGTACTTTGGGGTAAATAAAATCTGTCAAGTGTCTGCAGAGAAATGGATCGGCTCTACTTTTTCATAGGTGGTTTGTAAAATACGAAGACCGTTCAGGTTTAAGCACACAGCAACAAAACCCGAACATTATGCCAAACAATGGTTTGTTAACTATGTGTCCCTAATCAACTATAATTATCTGGGTTTGTCCAGTACTCTTAAGCCATAAAGCACGGTTTGCAAACTCCACTGCTTGGTTTCAGATAAAAAAAAGCCTGCATTCAGGCTTTTTTCAATGTTAAATTATAAAGTGCCACGCGAATAAGTATTACATCCTTTTTAAGTTTTAGAAAGAATT
>NW_015386576.1:1345598-1431092 GCF_001527695.2 Protobothrops mucrosquamatus | reverse complement strand
CAGCACTGTAAGTCTGAACAATCACTGAATGAATGAACAGCCGCAATCTGAGGACTGCCTGTAATATCCATGTAATTTTCTTCACTTAACAGATACAGGTATGATTTAAACCAAGGCCAATTTGCCTTCTCATTCCAAGTGGCATTTAAAGCCTCAGGAACAACCACATGGTTCCAATAGGGGCCATTAAGTAATTAGGGGAAGACTGGGGCAGACTCCCTATGGAAAAGTGTGTCACCCAGTAATCAAGAGTCAGCAGAGAATGATTCATCCATGGCAAGAGACTGATGGTAACGTCCTCCAGCTCTGGATCACATTGCAACTGTCCCAAGATAAAATCCAGGTGTAATGTATGATCTGCACTGTGAGTCAGGCTAGAGATAATTTGTGAGCCATGAACTCCCAAACGGCCTCCAAATCTGTGCCCACGGAGGGCAGATTGAAGTCTACTAGTTCCATAAACCTGGGGACCTCAACTGCCATTCCAACCACAGATTTTTAGAGAGGAGGGAAGAAATACTTTGTTGTAAGATTCAGTTCAGTTTTGCAAAACCCAGTTTGGTCTAGTGATTAAGGCATCACTAAAGTTTTTGAGTTATGATAAAGATAAAAATAGTACTAACCCTTCTGGTTGTGCTTCTTGTCCTGATTACCTTGAAGCATTAACATTAATCTTCCAAGACTGAAAGTATTTCTCCCTTCCACTTTCTGGAAAACTAGGGAAGGTCTCTTCTGTAACATGTCCCATGTTTTCCCCTGACCTGCTGATTAAGCTGCCTCTTATCAGAATATTTCCGAGGTGGCGAATTCTCCTCTGTTCTCTCAAGGCCATTCTCACTTATCGTCACAACAGCCTTCCAAAAAACCAGGTAAAACCTCATCCAACTTTTATGCAATCTTGCTACAATCCAGAAGTGCAGTCTCAGGCCACTCCTCACTATCATTACTATAATTGCTGCCTAGGAGAAACAGACCAGAATTGCTGCTCCTGTTGCTGCTACTCCTGCTGTTGTAATGCAAAAGAATCCTCAGCAGATGAGAGGCAGATTTGTGGCCATCACCAAACAGCCAAAAAGCCACTTAACAAGGCTGCCTCACCAAAGCTTCTGCTACTCCAGACAAAAGCAGCAGCTTCCAATTCATAAATCAAACCAGCTCTCACCTCCTCTGAACCAACAAATGGCTCTACCTCTCTGACATTCCAGAGGCCATTTGAAAGTGCTACAATATTCCGGATCTCCTGACACCCAGCCTCACCAGCCAACTGTTTGCACCTAACAAAGTAGAGTTCAACTATGCACAACCTATTACAAATTATCCATAACATCTTAAAATTCTCAAGTTGTAAAAACTTAAACCTGAGCCTTTTTTGACATCTGTAAGATAATTGATTAAATTGTTTCTATATTTCAGGCTTTTATGCTGCTCTGTGATCTCTTGATGATTTTTAGCCATCAGCTGATGAGTGGAGGCAGAGAGGGTCTTCAACCTTTGGTGTTTAATCCAGATTCATGTCTCCAGACTGAACTCCTTAGCTTTGTAATGGATCATGTCTTCATTGACCAGGATGATGAGAACCAGAGCATGGGCATGTATTAGTTATTTTGATGTGTACTTGTAAATAGTCCCAAATGGTTAGGAAAACCCACCCAGCTTTTTTAATATTGAAATTTCTCAGCTAATTACTAAGTTTGTAGGCTGTAATTTTTCTGTATTTGCAGCAATACTTAAGGTTTTTTTTAATCTGCTTCTAGACATTTTATGGAGATAGATAGATAGATAGATAGATAGATAGATAGATAGATAGATAGATAGATAGATAGATAGATAGATAGATAGATAGATAGATAGATAGATAGATAGATAGATAGATAGATAGATAGATAGATAGATAGATAGATAGATAGATGATAGATAGATCGATCGATCAGCAGAATAAAAGAGAAGGAACTAGAGAAAATCACAAAATGCAAAAACCTGCAAATAAAAATAGAACGACTATGGTAAAAGAAAGCAAAGATAATACCAATAGTAATAAGTGCTTTGGATGCAATCCTAAACAGCTGGAGTACCACTTGACAAAATCACCATCAATTGCAGAAGGCAGCTTTGCTTGGAACAGCCTACAGTCCTTTGACTATACCTTTAAAACCTTCAAACAACAACATTTGCCTAACCCAGGTCCTTAGGAAGAAGACTTGATAAGTGGATAAAAATGCCAAACATCTGGCTGACTGTGTGACCAACTATAATACAAATGCCAATAATAAGCTGATCTCTTCAAATGATACTATCTCATGCACAAAAGAGAAACAGTAACAGAATTAAAGTTAAGTTCATAGGATTTTTGAAAGAAATGTTTAGAAGAGATGGTAACATCTCTCTTCTCCCTCCCTAACATGCTGTGGAACCTAAGTATAGCTAGTAACTATAGGAGGCTATTTGGTAGTTTCAGGGGGGAAAGAGGCAGGGAGACTAAATATAATTGAATAGAATTCTGCCGATCAAATCTTGGCCAGGAACATTCCAGTACGGTATTTTTTAGCAAGTTTCTCTTGTTGCTAGTTAGCAACTATCACAATAGCTATCCTGTCATATTTTAGAAAACTGCAGAATGTATCGATTAGGTAAATGAGAAATAATGACATTAAAAAGCAACAGTATTTTATTTCATTTATTGTTTAGAGGGAGATGAAGAAGATGAAGCTAATAAAATCGAAGCTTTACACAAGAGAAGGAATCTTTTGGCTGCCTTTAGCAAACTTATAATTTATGATATTGTAGATATGCATGCGGCAGCCGATATCTTCAAGCATTACATGAAGGTATGATTCTGTGCTATGTTACTTTAATAAATCAGATTTGCCAAAATGTATGAGATATTTCTAAGGCTAACTTCATTTTGGTGAAAAGTCAGGCATACATTATTTAAATGATCCTCCATTTACTTAAGTCTCCTGGAGTTGAAGAGATCCGCCAGAACAGGGGTGTCAAACTGGCAGCCTGCAGGCCAGATGCGTCATGCATAGGCCACGCTTACCCCGGCTCCACAAAGGCAAAAAACATCGCGATATGTCACGATACGTCACATGACACGATCGAGTTTGACACCCGTGCTCTAGAACAAACTAAGATAAAGTATTCAAGGCTGCACTAAGTATAGAGGAATCATTGGAAAGTTTCCAAAGCAAAACTCCATTATAAATACAAGTTTATAATTTTAACTTTTTCCCAATGAATAATGTTCTTCCTATTAAATGTTCTTACTGTGTCCAAAATATTTACAATTGAATATTTTTGTAACATTACAAATGAAAAATGTTAATTTATGTATCTTGTTTTTGTGCCCTGGAGTCAATCCTTACTCCTGGCAACTGCCTAAACCAGGGGTGTCAAACTGCCGGCCCACGGGTCGGTTTCATCATACCGGAGCCACGCCCACCCCATTGGCGGCAATGGCAAAAAAGCTCTGATACGTCGCACGACGTCATGTGTCGTCGCGAGTTTGACATGTCTGGCCTAAACAAATCCATTTCCAGCAAGATCATCAGAAGTGATTTGCCACTGCCTTCTTCTTACGGTTGAAAAAGAATAATTGGTCCAAAGTTGCCGAGCTGGCTTTGTGCCAAAGGTGGTTTCAAGCCTGGGCCCTTTACTACTCGGTGTAACTGGATTTATTTCTTTATGTTAATGATCATTATTTTTTGACACTAGAATTCCACCATACTATTTCTGCACGGCAGTTATCTTGAGAATTATCTCTGAATTGGATCTTTGCATGGAAATATAATGAAATAGAGATTTTTCTATACACAAAATCTTCCCCTTATGTACAAAGAGAAATTTGGTTGGCAATATAAAACTATTCAGCTTAACACTATTTGAAGTTAGCATTTATTAATTAATTCTAGTGTAGAACGGATAGTTTATTAGATAAGACAATCTAAAACCCCACATCAAAGGTTGACTAAGAAAAAGATAGTCAGTAAAAATTAAATGCATTGTTAATTAAAATGTGCTCTTTTCTTGCTTTTAGTACTACAATGACTATGGCGATATCATTAAGGAGACATTGAGTAAAACAAGACAAATTGATAAAATTCAGTGTGCAAAAACTCTCATTCTCAGTTTACAACAGGTAAATTTTTTAGCCCCCATTAATTCTTTAAATGTGTCTTTTATACTTCCTTTATATACTTGAATGTTCTGTTGCTATCATGTGGCCATAGGATAGAGATTAATAGGAATATTTATAAACTATTATAGAATTTCTGATTAGAATAAATGAACAGTTAAAAATTGTCATCTATGATCAGTTCAGGACTACATTATAAAATTATTTTATTTATTTGTTAATTTATAGCACCCCCTAATTGGAACTCAAGGCAACATTCTCCTATTTTTCTCTATAACAACTACCCTATGAGGTAGGCTGGACTAAGAGTGACTGGAGCAGAATCGCCTAGAACTAAACTATAACCTGAATCTCTCTGATACTAGCCCAGCATCTTAACCATTTCATTCTGCTCATTCGGAATACATTAATTTAATTAATCATAGTTTAGTTTATATTTTGACAAAATATAAACTAAAAGGCTGTACAATTCATACAATACAGTTAAAATAGAAAAACAGTGTGCTCCATTCTATTATCTTCAGCATGCATATTTAGTATCAAATTTCAGTAATTTATTATACAATACTTGAGTCAGCATTATGAGTTAAAAACTTGTTGCATTGGAAGCTTAGATAAAGATCCCCCATTTTTTTCTTTTTTAAAGTTGAAAAGAATATTGAGAAAAAAGATGGTATTTCAAGTAGAGTTATTACTGCTCTTTCGCATAGAGGAGAAAGACAAGGAGGAGATACTTAAATAAATAAATAAATAAATAAATAATAATAATAAAGTTGGAAGGGACCTTGAAGGTCATCTAGTCCAACCCCCTGCTCAGGCAGGAAACCCTATACCATTTCGGACAAATGGCTGTCCAGTCTCTTCTTAAAAACTTCCAGTGTTGGAGCATTCACCGCTTCTGGAGGCAGGTTATTCCACTGGTTAATTGTTCTCACTGTCAGGAAGTTTCTCCTTAGNCAGCACTGTAAGTCTGAACAATCACTGAATGAATGAACAGCCGCAATCTGAGGACTGCCTGTAATATCCATGTAATTTTCTTCACTTAACAGATACAGGTATGATTTAAACCAAGGCCAATTTGCCTTCTCATTCCAAGTGGCATTTAAAGCCTCAGGAACAACCACATGGTTCCAATAGGGGCCATTAAGTAATTAGGAGAAGACTGGGGCAGACTCCCTATGGAAAAGTGTGTCACCCAGTAATCAAGAGCCAGCAGAGAATGATTCATCCATGGCAAGAGACTGATGGTAACTTCCTCCAGCTCTGGATCACATTGCAACTGTCCCAAGATAAAATCCAGGTGTAATGTATGGTCTGCACTGTGAGTCAGGCTAGAGATAATTTGTGAGCCATGAACTCCCAACGGCCTCTAAATCTGTGCCCACGGAGGGCAGATTGAAGTCTACTAGTTCCATAAACCTGGGGACCTCAACTGCCATTCCAACCACAGATTTTTAGAGAGGAGGGAAGAAATACTTTGTTGTAAGATTCAATTCAGTTTTGCAAAACCCAGTTTGGTCTAGTGATTAAGGCATCACTAAAGTTTTTGAGTTATGATAAAGATAAAAATAGTACTAACCCTTCTGGTTGTGCTTCTTGTCCTGATTACCTTGAAGCATTAACATTAATCTTCCAAGACTGAAAGTATTTCTCCCTTCCATTTTCTGGAAAACTAGGGAAGGTCTCTTCTGTAACATGTCCCATGTTTTCCCCTGACCTGCTGATTAAGCTGCCTCTTATCAGAATATTTCTGAGGCTGCGAATTCTCCTCTGTTCTCTCGTCACAACAGCCTTTCAAAAAACCAGTAAAACCTCATCCAGCTTTTATGCAATCTTGCTACAATCCAGAAGTGCAGTCTCAGGCCACTCCTCACTATCATTACTATAATTGCTGCCTAGGAGAAACAGACCAGAATTGCTGCTCCTGATGCTGCTACTTCTACTGTTGTAATGCAAAAGAATCCTCAGCAGATGAGAGGCAGATTTGTGGCCATCACCAAACAGCCAAAAAGCAACTTAACAAGGCTGCCTCACCAAAGCTTCTGCTACTCCAGACAAAAGCAGCAGCTTCCAATTCATAAATCAAACCAGCTCTCACCTCCTCTGAACCAACAAATGGCTCTACCTCTCTGACATTCCAGAGGCCATTTGAAAGTGCTACAATATTCCGGATCTCCTGACACCCAGCTTCACCAGCCAGCTGTTTGCACCTAACAAACTAGAGTTCAACTATGCACAACCTATTACAAATTAATCATAACATCTTAAAATTCTCAAGTTGTAAAAACTGAAACACATACAGCTTTATATTAGAATCTTATATACCTGAGCCTTTTTTGACATCTGTAAGATAATTGATTAAATTGTTTCTATATTTCAGGCTTTTATGCTGCTCTGTGATCTCTTGATGATTTTTAGCCATCAGCTGATGAGTGGAGGCAGAGAGGGTCTTCAACCTTTGGTGTTTAATCCAGATTCATGTCTCCAGACTGAACTCCTTAGCTTTGTAATGGATCATGTCTTCATTGACCAGGATGATGAGAACCAGAGCATGGGCATGTATTAGTTATTTTGATGTGTACTTATAAATAGTCCCAAATGGTTAGGAAAACCCCCAATTTTTTAATAAATTGAAATTTCTCAGCTAATTACTAAGTTTGTAGGCTGTAATTTTTCTGTATTTATTTTTAATCTGCTTCTAGACATTTTATGGAGATAGATAGATAGATAGATAGATAGATAGATAGATAGATAGATAGATAGATAGATAGATAGATAGATAGATAGATAGATAGATAGATAGATAGATAGAAAGATAGATAGATCAGCAGAATAAAAGAGATGGAACTAGAGAAAATCACAAAATGCAAAAACCTGCAAATAAAAATAGAATGACTATGGTAAAAGAAAGCAAAGATAATACCAATAGTAATAGGTGCTTTGGATGCAATCCTAAACAGCTGGAGTACCACTTGACAAAATCACCATCAATTGCAGAAGGCAGCTTTGCTTGGAACAGCCTACAGTCCTTTGACTATACCTTTAACACCTTCAAACAACATTTGCCTAACCCAGGTCCTTAGGAAGAAGACTTGATAGGTGGATAAAAATGCCAAACATCTGGCTGACTGTGTGACCAACTATAATACAAATACCAATAATAAGCTGATCTCTTCAAATGATACTATCTCATGCACAAAAGAGAAACAGTAACAGAATTAAAGTTAAGTTCATAGGATTTTTGAAAGAAGTGTTTAGAAGAGATGGTAACATCTCTTTTCTCCCTCCCTAACATGCTGTGGAACCTAAGTATAGCTAGTAACTATAGGAGGCTATTTGGTAGTTTCAGGGAGTTTCTCTTGTTGCTAGTTAGCAACTATCACAATAGCTATCCTGTCATATTTTAGAAAACTGTAGAACAGGGGTGTCAAACTGCTGGCCCACGGGCCGGTTTCATCATACAGGAGCCGCGCCCACCCCATTGCCGGCAATGGCGAAAAAGCTCCGATATGTCACGCAACGTCACGTAATGTCGCAAGTTTGACATGCCTGCTGTAGAATGTATCGATTAGGTAAATGAGAAATAATGACATTAAAAAGCAACAGTAATTTATTTCATTTATTGTTTAGAGGGAGATGAAGAAGATGAAGCTAATAAAATCGAAGCTTTACACAAGAGAAGGAATCTTTTGGCTGCCTTTAGCAAACTTATAATTTATGATATTGTAGATATGCATGCGGCAGCCGATATCTTCAAGCATTACATGAAGGTATGTATCTGTGCTATGTTACTTTGTCCTAATAAATCAGATTTGCCAAAATGTATGAGATATTTCTAAAGCTAACTTCATTTTGGTGAAAAGTCAGGCATACATTATTTAAATGATCCTCAATTTATTTAAGTCTCCTGGAGTTGAAGAGATCCGCTAGAACAGGGGTGTCAAACTGGCAGCCCGCAGGCCAGATGCGTCGTGCGCAGTCCACGCTTACCCCAGCTCCACAAAGGCAAAAAACATCGTGATATATCACAATACATCACATGACCCGATCGAGTTTGACACCCATGCTCTAGAACAGGGCTTTTCAACCAGTGGTAAGGGTACTACCTGTGGTACATTGGCATCTGGCAGGTGGTACACGACCATCCTAGAAAAGTAGCGGGGGAGGGGAATGAGCTGAACCGGTGGCAGCACCGCACAAGCCTGAGCGAGAGATGACTGGAGCTGCAGGGCTGTCAGGGCTCAGCGGAAGCGCCAGGATCAGTGCCGCTTTCCAGCTGATAGACGCTTCTTCGGGGCTGTCAGGGCTCAGTGGAAGTGTCAGGATCAGCACCAGGCTCCAGCTGGATCAGTGCCAGGATCAGCTGGAAAGCAGCACTGATCCTGGCACTTCTGCTGAGCCCAGAAGAAGCGCTGATCAGTTGGAATGTTGCAGCATCTCCAGGGTCTTGTGATTTACATTCAGATGCTTGGCAACTGATTCATATTTATTACGATCACAGTGTCCCAGGGTCATGTGAAGTGACCAAACCTGCTGCAACCACCCAGCAGATAGGGGGAATAAAAACCAAACACCCCCCACCCCACCCCCGCTGCCAATCCTCAACAGAAATGCTCACAACAATGAAAACCTCGGACAGGAGGAAGAGCGCCACCGGGTGGGCAGGCGTCTTGCTCAGTTGTGGCTTTGGGGGCACTTTTTTCAGTGCCCTTGTAACTTTGAACAGTCACTAAGTGAACTGGTGTAAGTCGAGGACTACCTGTACTTTATCACTTTTTTCCTTTTTTTTTTTTTTTTTTTTGGTCATCAAGTTTTTGACAACTTGCTAGGCGACTGGTGGTACTTGGATATTGCCATATCCTAAAAGTGGTACAATGGGTGAAAAGGTTGAAAAACCCTGCTCTAGAACAAACTAAGATAAAGTATTCAAGGCTGCACTAAGTATAGAGGAATGATTGGAAAGTTTCCAAAGCAAAACTCCCATTATAAATACAAGTTTATAATTTTAATCTTTTCCCAGTGAATAATGTTCTTTCTATTAAATGTTCTTACTGTGTCCAAAATATTTACAATTGAATATTTTTGTAACATTACAAATGAAAAATGTTAATTTATGTATCTTGTTTTTGTGCCCTGGAGTCAATCCTTACTCCTGGCAACTGCCTAAACAAATCCATTTCCAGCAAGATCATCAGAAGTGATTTGCCACTGCCTTCTTCTTACGGTTGAAAAAGAATAATTGGTCCAAAGTTGCCTAGCTGGCTTTGTGCCAAAAGTGTTTCAAGCCTGGGCCCTTTACTACTCGGTGTAACTGGGTTTATTTCTTTATGTTAATGATCATTATTTTTTGATACTAGAATTCTACCAAACTATTTCTGCACGGCAGTTCTCTTGAGAGTTATCTCTGAGTTGGATCTTTGCATGGAAATATAATGAAATAGAGGTTTTTCTATACACAAAATCTTCCCCTTATGTACAAAGAAAAATTCGGTTGGCAGTATAAAACTATTCAGCTTAACACTATTTGAAATTAGCATTTATTAATTAATTCTAGTGTAGGACGGATAGTTTATTAGATAAGACAATCTAAAACCCCACATCAAAGGTTGACTAAGAAAAAGATAGTCAATAAAAATTAAATGCATTGTTAAGTAAAATGTGCTCTTTTCTTGCTTTTAGTACTACAATGACTATGGCGATATCATTAAGGAGACATTGAGTAAAACAAGACAAATTGATAAAATTCAGTGTGCAAAAACTCTCATTCTCAGTTTACAACAGGTACATTAATTCTTTAAATGTGTCTTTTATACTTCCTTCATATACTTGAATGTTCTGTTGCTATCATGTGGCCATAGGATAGAGATTAATAGAAATATTTATAAACTATTACAGAATTTCTGATTAGAATAAATGAACAGTTAAAAGTTGTCATCTATGATCAGTTCAGGACTACATTATAAAATTATTTTATTTATTTGTTAATTTATAGCACCCCCTTCCTTATTGGAGCTCAAGGCAACATTCTCCTATTTTTCTCTATAACAACCACCCTATGAGGTAGGCTGGACTAAGAGTGACTGGAGCAGTATCGCCTAGAACTAAACTATAACCTGAATCTCTCTGATATTAGCCCAGCATCTTAACCATTTCATTCTGCTCATTCGGAATACATTAATTTAATTAATCATAGTTTAGTTTATATTTTGACAAAATATATCTGAACAAAAAGGCTGTACAATTCATACAATACAGTTAAAATAGAAAAACAGTGTGCTCCATTCTATTATCTTCAGCATGCATATTTAGTATCAAATTTCAGTAATTTATTATACAATACTTGAGTCAGCATTATGAGTTAAAAACTTGTTGCATTGGAAGCTTAGATAAAGATCCCCCATTTTTTTCTTTTTTAAAGTTGAAAAGAATTTTGAGAAAAAAGATGGTATTTCAAGTAGAGTTATTACTGCGCTTTTGCATAGAGGAGAAAGACAAGGAGGAGATACTTCTGTAACTTTTATTTGGTAGTACATAATTGAATCAGAGAAAAAAGGGGGAGAAACTCCTTTAACAAAACAAAGACAATCCAAGTCTTCTTAATAAACATTTACTGAAATGTATGTCCATATTTTACAAAAGATGTTGAGAGAATACCTGAAAGCCTCCAAATTAAGAGAAATTAAAAATCACAGTTTTTGCTTTGATTAGCTAACACAATCAAACATTATAATGGTCTGCCTTGCATACTAATCTCCACATGAAAAGGTAGACTATACATATATATGGTAAGTTTATCAGACAGTTTATATTATTCATTTGTTTCTTTTCTAAGTTCTGTTGGAAACCACAGCTCTACGCCCTAAATATTGATATAGAATGTGCCACTATATTTGTAAAGATTTGAACCTTCAGTTCTTTCTGCAGCTGTTCAATGAGCTTGTTCAAGAGCAAGGTCCTAACTTGGACAGGACATCTGCCCATGTCAGTGGTATTAAGGAGCTGGCCCGACGTTTTGCTCTTACCTTTGGTCTGGACCAGATAAAGACAAGAGAAGCTGTAGCCACGTTGCACAAGTGAGTTGCAAGGAATGTGTTGAAGTCAAATAATGCCTTTTTTAAAATAAATATGCCCAGTAGCACTATATGTTGTTATATTGACTATGTGTGTAAGAGAGAGAAAGAGGGAGGGAGAGTTGCATTGGTGCTTAAGAGAATAATTAGGCTTTTGTAATAAATAGTTTTAGAAGTTGATTGTTTAAATATTAGTCACATTTTCTAAACAGCATTCTATATTGTATTACATTTGTTCTAAGCAATTTGAAGAAATTATTCATAAATAGCAATCACTGCATATTATTTATCACTATGTGTATGACCTCTAATGTAAGTAATAAATGCTTTAAATTGTTTTAATATATAAAAAGAAAAGCTGTAAAAAAATAATAAAGAAAACAACCAAAAACAGGAAGAGGATACAATGAAAATATGTATTACCTTTAATGAAAATAATTTTCCTCTGATACTTAAACGTGATTTAATCATGATTACAAAAAAAGATGAACAGTCTGTCATTTTATAACTATGGAAAACCAGTTTATCAAGCGAAACCTAGCACAGATACTTAATCTAGGATTGCAAATCTGTGGTCATACCACATTCCTAATATTGAAGACAATATTTTGTTTGTTTGCTGATAAATCCATAATTTCTCATAAAATGTTAACATTCAGAACTTGAAACTCTCCTAACCAACTTAAAGATGTTACATGGATAGTGATGCATTGAATTATCCTTCCTTTTTCACTGCATTTGGTATTTTATTTCAAGTTTGTATAGAGTTTGATACAGTTATTTAGTTCTTGGATATCTTATTACAGAGATGGCATAGAATTTGCATTTAAATATCAAAATCAAAAAGGACAGGAATATCCACCTCCTAACCTTGCTTTCCTGGAAGTACTTAGTGAATTTTCATCTAAATTATTACGACAGGANATAAGTGATATGTGAAGTAAAAAGTCTGGTTTAATTACAATTAATTACTGTACTGTACATCTAATTACAATTTTTATAAATTTATTTAAGAAAGTGTTGGCATCGAGGATTGTCTTTTAAGTTGAGAGAATTCTGATATTCTAAGAGCAAAATCTCATGGTTTGTTTAAACATATTCTAACCTCCAATTTTCTTTCTCTTAAAATCTTTTGCCACTAGAGAGGAGGTAGACTTTATTGTAGTCTACTATGTACATTCAGGCAGGAAACGTTAGCATTTCTGAGATAGATATTTGTAACAAGAAGTAGAATCAAATGGAGTTAATTTATGGGTAGGACTGCTTCCTTCAGCAGTATCTCTTTCCAACTGCAATAATCACATTCTCAATGTAGAGCAGTGGTTCTCAACCTGTGGGTCGGGACCCCATTTGGGGTCGATCGACCATTTCATGGGGGTCGCCTGCTCCGTCTCTGCCGCTTGCCAGCTACGCCTCGGCCGGCGCAGGGGGCGGAACCACGCATGCGCGGCGCTCCCGGGCAGGGAAAGTCCTCGACTTATGACCGGTTGGGTAGTCCTCGACTTACGACCGGTTTAGTCCTCGACTTACGACCAGTTTAGTCCTCGACTTACGATTGGTTGGGGTCGCGGCATTAAAAAGGTTGAGAACCACTGATGTAGAGGAAGAAAAGAATTTTAAGCTCTATAGCAGGGGTATCAAACTGGCGGCCCCTGGGTTGTATGCATCACACAGAGGCCACGCCTACCCCAGCTCTGCAAAGGCAAAAAACCGTTGCAATACGTCATGATATGTCACGTGACACGATCAAGTTTGACACCCGTGCTCTATAGAGTTGGGTTGAGGGAAAGTGGGGAAAGATTGTATTATATGACTAGACTTCAGCCTTCCTTCAAGCTTTTGGTTTGAATCCATGTTATTTTACTTAATTTCTTTGACCAGACTGAGAGAGCCAATCTGTTTCTTGAAGTGTGTAATATTTTATTTAGTCCACCACCATCCTAAGTCTTCTTAGTAATATGGAGTAGGCATAAAATAGTCCATTTAAAATTGGGAACGTGTTCAAACAAAACAAAGCATAAAACCATCAGAACTAACTACACGCTTTTAACATGTCTTGGAAATTTTAAAGTATTTATCCTAGTGCTGAAGTTATTGCATCAGAGCCAATAAATATTTTAACATAGAGGGCATTCGAGAGATAGCACTCCACCATTGAGAGAAGCCCTCTTTCCAACAAACATCTATTGGCAAGAAAAAAGCCTGTTGCTAAAGAACTTAAGACATGCCATTATTAGCATAAGGAAAACTTGCCATCTTTTCCCCTCCATAAGTCTGTCCTTCTAGATCAAATTTTACATTATGAATTTTGTGTATAATATAGTCTATGTACTATATATTTTATGTTAAAAATAGTTGCTACAAAAATAAAAGCTTATGAAGAAAACAAAATCATTTATAGCTGCTTAGACAGAAAATGTATTTTTTTTTAAAAAAAAAAAAGTTTTCACATATAGCTTTGGTATGTCAAGCCTGTAGCATTCAATAAATTTGTTGTACTCTGCCCAGACTCATGCTTTTGTGAGATGGGCAGCCATATAAATATAATAAATAAATAAATCTAGAGACATATAAAACAATAATTATTAGAAGGAAATAATTATGCTTGTTATACATTGCCTATTGTTATAATTTCTTCAGACATGTGGGAAAAGAAAGAGTGAATAAAGTCATTCTCTTGACTGCTGAGAAGAGTGGCAAAATGTACTTTCTAGAGCATTGTTCATGTTAGTCTGAATACAGATGTAAATTTTCTGCAATTTATTTTTCATTCCCTCCCCTCCCAGAAAAAAATAAAAATATATGTGATATTCCTTTTTATATCGTACCACTATTTACTGATCTAAAGTCACTTTATGCTATGAGAGCATACAGTGCAATATGTGTGAAGCTGTTTTCTCATACACTTATCCTGTTTTAATTTGTTGAGTTTAAAAAAGACCTGGAGGACTTTTAAAAAAAAAAAAAACCTGAGCTTTCACTTCTGTGGTCTTGAAATAGAGTCATTTGCAATTGTGTTCTGAAGAATTTAGAGTGTTCTTCTGGAATATATCTTTTAATACATACATATCCATTTAATTTCATATTCCTTGATCATTTAGATTATTTAATATTTTTATTCAGTCAATCATAATTTTTATTATGTTTGGCTAAGCTGCTGTTGTATTAACTCTGAAAATAAATGCCATATATGTAGTGTCTGATGAATATATTTTTATCCACAAATAATTGAGTTATATTGCTAGTCCTCCAGAAAATCAGGGCAGATCTAACTCTTAAATCAGAAATATAGTTTATAAATAATCCTAATGCAAGGGACTAATAACTATTTAAAATAGAAGTTACATTGTAGCTATAGATAGCTATTTTCGTCATTTGTTTATACTGTTCTCTCTTCCTCTTCTCCAACCCAGTCACTCATATTTGGAGAAGTTCCTAACAGAACAGATGATGGAAAGGAGGGAAGATGTATGGCTTCCATTGATTTCCTACAGAAATTCATTAGTGACAGGTGGTGAGGACGATAGGATGTCTGTGAATAGTGGAAGCAGCAGTAGCAAAACTTCTTCTGTTCGAAATAAGAAAGGTCGACCTCCACTTCATAAGAAAAGAGTTGAAGGTAAATGTGACTTTAAAAATTATGTATTGTAGTCAGAATGTAATATAACTTACTCATGACATTATTTGGTTCAAATGGTTTCTGGTTTAAGCTAATATCTCTTTTTGAACCAGTATTTCTCTTAACAACAGAGTGAAATATTATTTCATTAATGCTTTCCTCAAACAGAAATAAACAAAGCAATAGAGGTAATCCTTGACTTATGACCACGATTGATTTCCGTTGCTAAATGAGACAGTTGTTAAATGAGTTTTGCCCCATTTTATGACTTTCCTTGATACAGTTGTTAAATGAATCATTGCAGTTGTTAGCTAGTAACACGGTTGTAAAGTGAATATGGCTTCTCCATTGACTTTGCTTGTTAGAAGGTCACAAAAGGTGATCTCTTAACCCTGGGACACTTCAACCATCATAAATATGAACCATTTACCAAGCATTTGAATTTTCATCATATGACCATGGAAATGCTGCAACGGTTGTAAATGTGTCACAATTCATTTTTTTCAGTGCCGTTCTAGCTTGTAATAGTCACTAAGAAAATGGTTGTAAATCAAGGACTATAGGCAGGTTTGTGATCTTTTGCACTTAAATTATGCAGAAGATACATTAGAATATTGCCTTTCAGCATAAACTGTGCAATACAGAATATGGAAAAGGAGTAAGAAGTAAAAAATAAAATAAAATTGGAAGTGAAAAGGAAACCTAAGTACAAATAATTTACAACCAGTAACGTTTATTCTTCATTCTTTTCTAGCCTTGAAAACCACCTTTGTTTTTACCACATGCATACACAGACTCATATATTCTGTTCTTAAAACTTTTCATTTCTTTCTCTTTGAGTATTTTATAAATTCTATCCAAATATGTCTGGAATGCTTGGATTTCCCAGTTTGATCTTCATCCCTTCAACTCATGTAACCAAACTTATCTCTGTAGAATCAGGCTGCAGCATAACAAAATTGACAAAAGTGAAGTGGGTCTGAATATTTTCTGAATGCATTGTATATGTATGTGTGCAGTATATTGTATTATATGCTGCATTATATTTAATAAGCCTTCAAGCAGATTATTGTTAAGCATTTTTCCTGTTGTGATTGCATTTCATTAGTTGCTTGCTTTATTAATTAAGCAATAATAAATTACGGTTGATGTGTATATTTTACTTTAATCATTTATGGTTATATATCAGATGAGAATCTTGAAGGCACTTGGCTGAATAGAAATGACAGCATCCAGACCCCAGGTGCTCTACAGACACCTCAGCTCACATCAACAGTGTTGAGAGAAAATACTCGACAAATTGGGGAGCAAATACCAGAGCATGAGTCAGAACCTGGATCTGAACAAGATTTTTTAAACAAGTATGTACCTGTGAAATATTTTTGCAATAATAGGAAATTAATGTTAAAATACTGCTGAAATTATGATTCCAGCAAAAATATCTTATGTTTAGTAAAGTGTAATTATTCAAATGCAGTCATTCTGTGAAGTTCAGAATGTTTTAAAACGGGTCCCCAACTCCTGGTCCCCCATCTGGTAGCAAATCCAACCCATAGCCAACATCACCTTATGATATGACATTGCTTTGGAAACTGACTGTCCTGGGATTGTGTCCCGATATGTGTCCATATCCCCAGGAATTCCTGGATCATAACTACCTCATTAAATAAGTAAGCTTCTACATTTAGGCAAGAAAAACCAAATGTACAGGTATAGTATAGGGGATACCTTGCTCAATAGTAGTAACTGTGAGAGGGACCTCGGAGTCCTAGTGGACAATCACTTAAATATGAGCCAGCAGTGTGGTGCAGCTGCCAAAAAGGCCAACACAGTGCTAGGCTGCATTAACAGAGGGATAGAATCAAGCTCACGTGAAGTGTTAATACCACTTTACAATGCCTTGGTAAGGCCACACTTGGAATACTGCATCCAGTTTTGGTCACCACGATGTAAAAAAGATGTTGAGACTCTAGAAAGAGTACAGAGAAGAGCAACAAAGATGATTAGGGGACTGGAGGCTAAAGCATATAAGGAACGGCTGTTGGAATTGGGTATGTCTAGTTTAACGAAGAGAAGGACGAGGGGAGACATGATAGCAGTGTTCCAATATCTCAGGGGCTGCCACAAAGAAGAGGGAGTGAAGCTATTTTCTAAGGCACCTGAAGGCAGGACAAGAAGCAACGGATGGAAAATAATCAAGGAGAGAAGCAACCTAGAACTAAGGAGAAACTTCCTGACAGTTAGAACAATTAAGCAGTGGAACAACCTGCCTCCAGAAGTGGTGAATGCTCCAACACTGGAAGTTTTTAAGAAGAGACTGGACAGCCATTTGTCTGAAATGGTATAGGGTTTCCTGCCTGAGCAGGGGGTTGGACCAGATGACCTCCAAGGTCCCTTCCAACTATTATTATTATTATTATTATTATTATTATTATTATTATTATTATTATTATTATTATTATTATTATTATTATTATTATTATTATTATTATTATTTTCACCAAAATGTTCCCTGCTATTCAGCCAGACATTCCACACAGCCTCATTCATTAGATATATTCTAAAGTGATCCTAGTATGACCTTTATAATGCCATCCCCTTGTGTTGCCCTTCCATCAAATGCCTCCATTGAGTCCATTTTGGATGCCAGATCTATTTGAAGTTGCTAATAGTCTTAAATCAGTGTATATTTAAGAGCAGTTTATGATCAGGACAGTAACAACTACCTTCAAACAAAATATCTGTAATTTGATTTTAAAAAATGAGACAAAATCGCATATTCAGGATTTGAAAATAATGCCTCCAGTACTACATTTTCTTAGTACCCTTCCATCTCTTTTGCCAACAAATACTCTTGCAGTTGTTCTCAGCTGTTCTTTTTCAGTATCTTATGAATTGCAGTTGAAGAGGTTATCTCATAGTGCCAGCCCATAGTTTATGTTTTTACTTTAAACATAATCACCATTGCATGAAGTACTGCAGTAGAGATGTTTATAGTATACATTCTCTACCAAATGTACAGTATTTCTGTACAAGTGGAAAGGCAAGCTATTCTAAAATGCTTTCATTTTTTTCTCCTAGTTATATAGTGGTCAAAACTGATTGGAGCGCATATCCTCATTCTTCACAGTGGCCATGTCTATCCTGGTTTACTTCCATAGTAGGTCTGTCCCAACATCATTACGAGCATCTCCCAATTATTCACAATCTCTTATCAGAGCCAAAGGCAATTTTTGTTATCCAGCTCTCACCACATTCAACCTGCCTGCCAGGAAAATCTAATGGCATTGGGATAAAATAGAACACATGTTGGTTGTGATCAGGAAGCCATCCACACAGAACGCTTATAATTATACATGGAAACAGTTCTTATTTGCTGTGCTTCCTCATGTGGGATTCATATGATTTTTCATTCCTCATCTCCATAAGCATTATGAAAATCTTAATTCATCATTATCAGGACTCGAGAATAGTGCTACTTTTCATGCACCAGTTAAAGCTTTTCTGTTTTTCTGCATCCTACAGTTAAGCATTTGGAGATCCAGTGCTTTTATAGAGCTCATTTTAGTACTTTTAGTGCCAGTTAAAAAGCCCCTCAATTTTGAGTCACACCTATTTATTTGGAAGACTGTATTCCTGGGAGTCATAACTTCCAACAAGAAACCAAGAGAGAGAACTTGCAACAGTCAGATTAGAAAAAGGGATAAACTGTAAAGTCCCCTGTTCTAATGAGGAGAATTGGGTAGGAAGAGTGGTTACTATTAAAGAATTAAAGAAAACTTACTCAAATATGAAGACTATGACAAAGGATTGAGTGAATAATAAAACCTTGTCCAGAACGTATGGCATTTATAGAAAATTTCTATCCCTGGCTAAATATAACATACTCTTCGAACACAAACACTGGTTTTCTTCCAAATATTCTCTAAGTGGGTAATCAATGCAATTGTCTTATGTTGCCAGCTAGCATGTGCATTCTGATTTGAAAATATGCAGGGGCGTACTATTAAGAGGTATATATCCATTTGGGTTGCAATTCTTAATCACATTACCTGCAGGAAATCTTTCTAGCAGCAACCTGGATCATAGTAGGATGTTTATTAAATGTTATCAATAGGATATACAATCTAAAAATAATACAATTATCCCTTGCTTTCTTTATTTTATCATAATCTGAATCCACTTCCAAAGCAATAAACTTTTTATTCACTTTTATAGATGATTCACAGTGATTGTTATGAAGAAGAATTGGTTACATATCTCTAATTTCTACCTTGGAATGGTCACTTGTGAACTGCCGCCTTCAACCCCCCCTCCCCCCCATTCATGTGATTTCTTATTTGTGGAATCACTTTGGTGGTCAAAGACATGAGGAGTAAACCATGTCTTTATGTATATTGCATGGCAGCAAACATCCTGCCAAAACAGTTCCTTAAACTCTAGATTTCCCAAAAAAGATATTGCACAGGTGCAAATTCTGTATATCTGTATATTCACAGATGTATCTTGCAAAACACTATAAAGTAACCAATTCTAAGTTGACAAATTCAGGCTTGCTTAATATTTAGTGGTGATAAAAATTAGCAGATGTCAGTATTTACACTTAGCTCATTACATTACTATATCCAGTCCTGTTATCTCATACGAGCACTTACATGTGGTTCTTCTCCCTGCTTTCTCTCAGATAATTAAAACAATCATAGTGATTTGTTTAGTATAACAGATGTCAACATTATTCAGTGAGTTACAAGAGTAAGAATTTAAATATAAGATCCCTGATCCTACTCTGAAAAAATTGAATAGTTTTTCATTGAGAAGTAACATTAAAAATAATGTTAAATATTCATATTATCTTCTAAATTCACTCTTAAGTCCTCAGATGCAAATATCTTGGTTGGGTCAGCAGAAATTAGAAGATTTAAGTCGAAAGGATAGGACGGGAATGAGCTACATGAAAGGAAGAAGTGGTGTGAGACATACAGTGTAAGTATTCAATAGGAACCAGGAACACATTTAGGTATCTAATTATTTTAACAATTAGTGGATAAAAGTTACTTTAATTTGTATTGTGTGTAACCATATATATTTTGGATTTTCTATAATACTGTGATGCTGGAGCCCTCTAGCCAAAATTATGAAATTTCTGCATTTTGTGGGACAATGTATTTGTCTAAATATGATTACAAATATTGAAATATTTGTAAATATAAAGTTTAAAATATAAAAATGCAAAGTATTTATAATATAAAATATTTATTTAAAACAAAGTTTTAAAATATCAAACCAAGTGCTTAAATTGCACTGAAAATAGATTATTTTAAGTTAGGATGTGTATATAATGGGAAATGTGTTCTGAGTTCAGAACAGGACCTCCCCCCCCCCCCAAAAAAAATATCCCTTAAGTGTTTTGAATGTGAGAAAAGCGGGATTAAGAATAAGCCTTTATGGCTTCAAGAATTTGAACAATTCTTTCATTAGAAATTTGTAGCTCAAATTTCAAATCTCAAATCATGAAGCTAAATAACTAATTTCTCTAGGAATTTAGATATTATATTTAAAGGGCAAGTGAGGAAAGTTGGACTGTTTGTCGGTTTTTTATTCTTCACACAACTTTTTTGGTCCATTATTTCCTCCACAGTAAGAGGCCATTCTGGAAGAGAATAGACTGCAGGGGTAGTCAACCTTGGCTCTTTTATGACTCGTGGACTTCAACTCCCAGAATTCCTGAGCCAGCTAAGCTGGCTCAGGAATTCTGGGAATTGAAGTCCACGAGTCATAAAAGAGCCAAGGTTGACTACCCCTGGAATAGAGTATCTCATCCACTTGCCGAGCATTGGGCACTTTGTTAATTCGTTCTTCACAGTGCCAGCTGATGGCACCACTCTTGCCTCAAGAGGAGAAAGCAAAGTACTAAACTCTTTCCCTTGACTAGCAAATGCTGCCATTTATGTGGGGAATATAGTTTTGATAATGTGCTTACCTAGCTTTTAGCTGGGCAGTGCAAGAGGAGTAGGGAGCTTAAAAGTAAGCAGAAAAAGAAAGGTTCTGTTTAATGTATTTGTGTCTATAGGTAACCTTTAGTGCCACCATAATACTCTTTTGAAACTGCTTGAATGAATGAATGAATGAATGATTAATTTTAGCTATGCAAGTAGGTTTTATTTGATAACGGGGATTTGTAGTTTTTTAGGGGTCAAAAAGGGGACTGGTTTTAAAAACAAGAGGATGGGAGAGATGAGAGAATCCTTGTCTCTGTCTCGCTAATTAAATTATTATCAAACTAAAATGAACATAAAGAACAAATAAAATGGGATTGAGGCTACCAAGGCTGCCTCAGAGTCAGATAGACCCTCCAGTAGGCAGCCAAGTTATTTTAGCTAGTCACTACTACTATAGTCTAGTATAAAATCCAGTGGTCCCTCTCAGCAACTTCTTCTCCATAGCTGTTTCTCCAATAAATCCTTTTCTAACATCTTTTGCAAAGAATGGCTCCTTCTCTCCATTATGTGTTCTTTAAAGAGCCTGTTGCTTGGTTCCAAAACTCTCCTCAGATCATTCCTATTGTTGTCATGTGATTAGTTCCTTCTGCTACACTAACACTGGCAGGATAATTTTAAAAATATTATCCCATTCACAAGAGACAATTTCTAATCCTAGCTACTAAAGTGGAATGGAATATTCGAAACATGTCTAAAATAACAATATTCCAGATTATGTGTGGAATAAAACATCTGGAATATATTTGTTGTTTTAAAAAAAAAAAGCAAATTTATTTTCAGATATACATAAAAATGCAAAATAAAAAGATAATTTATCATACACAAAAATAAAATAAAAGAATTTTACACAATAAGAAAGTATATATAAAGAACAAAAAAAGCTGTAACCACAACTTTTATCTCAAATTCATCTGATATTGTAAGTCTTTAAAATAAGCTTTCAGTGTGGACAAATTTGTTCAGAATTTCTTCCAAAACAGAAAATTAATGAGACATTTTTTCATTAACCAAATATATACTTTTCTAAAGCACACATCTCTAAAATCCATTCCTTTATATCTGGAATTACAGTATTTTCCAATCTCGTAAGGATTTTTTTGCTATTGTTAGAGTATGAAAAAGTAATTTTTATTCTGAACATGTTCAAGTACTCGGTATATAATTCAATACAATATACATGTCTTTAGAAACTAGTTTTCTCAATAATTCTGTCAACATAGTGTATAACATTATTCAAAAAGGGTGTAAGGAACAAGATGATCACAATAAAATTGAGTTACAATGACCTCAAATTTCTTGCAGTGCTAACACTGCATCATTAGTCCATCCTTTAAAAATAATTCTAGATGTTTCCAATAGATACAAAAAACAATGTCTTGATGGATTAATTTCAGTTTTAAATCACAGAACATGAACTCAGCATTTTCAAAAACTTAAATTCACTGATTGAAAAGAACCAGAATTTTCAGCTCTTGATTTCAAAATTCTTCTATATTGATTATAGATGCTTTAAATTTCCCTTTAGCTTTTAACAGAAATAAGTAGGTTTGGATTCTGCTATTGAATAACATGATAGTTATTTTAGAAGCTGCTAAAGCAGGTGTGTTAAACTGGTGGCCCATGGGCCAGATTCATCACACACAGGCCCCACCCACCCTGGCTCCGCAAAAGCAAAAAACATCGCAATATGTCACGATATGTCACGTGATGTGATCGAGTTTGACACCCATGCGCTAAAATATCAGGTCCATAAAACCTGTTTTAATCAGATTTATCTCAGTTTTTTGTATTAATGGTAAAGAAAATTCTGTTTGCAGTTGCTTAAAATATTTAAAGTAATCATTAAACATGTGTTATGATCAAGCATGAGCCATCCAAAACCAGTTCTTCTTTTTGCAGAATAGTACATATTCAGAATATTTTTTATAGTCCTACTTTTAACGAAAAAACATCCTGAATACATATGAGATTTTTTAAGAACAAGAATTTATTTTGTGCTCAAGGCTGTATATAATGTTCCCACCTATTCAACAATTGTGTGAAGTGGATTGGGCTGAGAATGTGACAGGCACAAATCATCTGCTTTCATATATAAGGGGTGAATGCTTTCTAATATTGTCCTTCAGTCAATATCTACTCATATATTTAAAAGTATTCAGAAGTATAATGTTCAGGAGTTTCTCAGCAAAATAAATATGGCTGATTGAGTTTTCTATTCTCCTTTTATACATCTTCCCATGCTCAATCTTTTTCAAGGAGTTAAAATCCTTCTATAGCACATTTGAAAACCATCATAAAAGGAAGAAAAGAAAGGAATGTCCCTTTGCATAAGTAAATGAACACAGACTGGTATGTCAGTCTTTATTATTCAACTTTATTACTGATATTTTTGTATTTCTCCTGTCTCCCAACAAGGCGGGGTCTCATGGAGGATGATGCTGAGCCTATCTTTGAAGATGTAATGATGTCTTCCCGAAATCAGCTAGAGGATATGAATGAAGAATTTGAAGATACCATGGTTATTGATTTGGTCAGTAATTTTATCATTACGATTTTTTTTTTTGTTAAAAATGTGGCTACCAGTAAAACTAAACAACATTTAAGCAGTATAATCAGTAGTTCCTAGGTATCCTGCTATAAAGGAAAGTGGGTGAGAAATAATTGTTAAAATAATTATTTTTCAGTATGGGCCTGTCAACCAATATATAGATAGATATTTTTCATATTGTTACTTCAGCCTTGGAATCTCTAAAGCTTATAATAAATCATGGTTTGAATTCTTGTAACTTCTTTCATCTTTTTTAGTTTAAAATAATCTGTATAAAAGATTGGTAGAAATATAATTCATATGCCTAAACTCAACTGACAAAGACTTTCTTTACAGCCTCCTTCAAGGAACCGAAGAGAACGAGCTGAATTGAGGCCAGATTTTTTTGATTCTGCAGCTATCATTGAAGATGATTCAGTAAGCTTTTGAACAATATTATTTATGATTTAATGAATAATTTTCTATAGCCTAACTTTATTTTCCATTGTATTTTCTAGGGATTTGGAATGCCAATGTTCTAAAATCTGATGAAGACATTATACAAATTTGGAACTCTGTTCTTTAGAGCTCAAGGCCTATATACTGTGATAGCTAATATTAAAACCACATTTTGATGTGATTTGGTTTGATTTTTAACCAAATGATTAAAGTCATTTCCTTTTTGTAATGACAGAGAAGAGGAGCTTCTGAATGAAACAAATATTGGCCAATCAGTCAACTCAGAAAGGCTGACCTGCAAATCATTTATTTTCTCTGTCCTTGACAGTCCTAATACAGGTTTTTTTCTTGAATAGGGAGAAGCTTTTAAATTAAGACTATACAGTTCTACGTATGTTTTCAGAAAACATTGAATGAAAACAAAACTTTTTAACTTTATTTTTCTGCTGTACAACTTCAAAATGTTTTAACATTTGCCTTTTTATGTTTTAGAAGCTAGCCATTTTTATTAAATTTATGCCTGTCAGCCATTGACCAGCAGCGATGCTAATCAGCAAGCCATCCTGGTTGGAGAAGTGTTGTTAAACACACTGAATATGACTAGCAGTATGGTACACTTCTAGATCTTCTCTGACCATTGAGAGCGGAGCAGTCTTACAAAAGATGTTAGAAGTCAGATGTGTACATCTCTGCCAAAAAGTCAGATTCTGAAAAGAAAAAAAAACAGATTTTATACTTCTGAGAAGATTTATTTTTATTTATAATGGGGCATAAGAATAAGAGATGTCCATGAAGCCACTTTTCCAACAGATGCTGTGTAACATTCATTTTATATAGCACTAGGGGAACACACAAACAGCACATTTTCTATTGGTACTTGTTCTGTGCATTTTTAGCAACTTATACCAGCAAATAAAATATTCTCAGTAAAATAAACCAGTGGTTCTACAGTAATCTATTTGCTGTTTCTACTACCTATTTCACTCCCCATCAGACCTGAGGTACAAAAGCAGCAACTTTCTTATAAAGCATAAATCACAAAGGGAAAAAGGTGGGGGTGCGGGTGGGACATGAGCGGGACAGGACACTTACATTTTCAAAGCAATTTTAACTGTATCATAGAGAAGTATTTATCTTTCCATGCCGTAAATATCCTTTTGTGCTATTTTTGTAAATTAATTTTGCCAATTAGATTTATTGTATGTGCTGCATAGAAATTGTGTTTAGATGGTGACGTTTTAAGCTTACAATGGAATACAGCTACAGTCTCAGTGTTAACTGTGCATTAATAAGAGTAATTACTACATGATCTTTAAGCAGTTCAATCCAAAAAGTAGTAAGCTGAATCATTGTTCTAAGAAATTTTCCATGGTGTTCAGTGATCTGGTCTTTTATTCTGCTTAAATATTACAATTCTTCCTGGTAGCTGCTGGTGTAGTTAAAGGATTTTTTCTTCACTTGTTGTGAGCGTAGCTCCAGCTAATAAGAACATCTGTTAAAATGAGGCCAAACTAATAATCTCTTTTTTCCTCTTTTGGGGGGGAATTTGAATGTAAGAAACTCAGAAGCAGATCCTAACTCCTATCTGATACATCCACTGTAGAAGTGCTTTTATATAATAACTGCAAAACAACTGTAGTATTCTCTCTTTTTAAAATGTCCTTTAATGAATTTAAATTATATTTAATGCATATCTGTTGAAACTTAAAAATTTAAGATCAAATAATGCTACTTTCATTTAGCAGTTGAGACTTGTACCTCTAATATTTGTACTTCTCTCAAAATTATGATTACTAAAAACATTTGACCCACTAATTCAGCCATTCCTTTAATGTAGCTGTTTAGAAATTTTAAAGTTGCTAAAGTCACTGGGCTGGTGCTTTAGGACAAAGTGCAAGTTCTCTTGAAAAAGTGGTAAAAATTATTGCAAGTAGTCCTTCAGTTTGATGGGCAGAATCATACTGTTGTTGGTTTGAACCCAACATAGGCAAGTCTTGCGCCCCACCACCCTTCAGATGAAAAACTGAAATGTCATTGATCATTACAGAATTCTATAAAACAAAAGCTGTTTGCAAGCAAGTTACCTCCAATGGGTTTCCAATTTAGTTTTCAATCAGTAGGGTTTTTTTAAATGTGTCTCCTTGATTGGTTTTGCTAGTAATTCTGTAAATTGTACATTTACAACATGAGGGTTTTTTTTCCTTTTGTACAATTTAAAACTGATGCTTCACTTTTCCTTTAATAAACTCCTCAAAATCATATGTCCAGTAGAGTCCTTTCCACAAAAGCATTTCAAACTAGTGCTTTCTCTTCCGTTTGCCTTCCATTTTAAAAAATCTTATAGTGAAGCTTGAAAAGCTGGATTCATTGCACTTGTCATGGTTACTTATGTTACTGCATGCCCAACATTTCTAGGAAAATATAGTATTTTCTTTCTCAGTGAAAACAAAAAATGTTTATGGTCCCTCTGTATCACAGATGTGGAATTTGGGCATAGTATTTCACAGGAAGTCTTCCCATATTAAAAGCCAGATCACATAGCAACATTGTAAGAAACCTTTTTTAGGTAATAGTTAAGTAGACCATTGTTCTTCCAGGGTTTTCCATACTTATTCCATTTTTAAATTATTTGGTTCATTTTTTTCTTAGTTTTTGACCGATTGATTGACTACATTTTTATCCTGTCTTTAACTTTTGACTACCCGCAGAGTTAGATTATAATAATTATTTTCCTCTAAAGGTATTGTGGCTTGTTTATGGACTTTATGGTGCCCCAAACTGGATACAAGGTTCTTGGAGCATTCTGATGCAGAATATAGGAATGATTTTCATGCTCTTCATTATATTTTTGTTGATAGTGCCAGGGGTTGTATTTCCTTTTTTGAGGGACTGGGAGAAGAATAGCAGGAGTAGCATCACAGGGTGGTTCATGTTCAGCTGGCGATTTTCCACTACCTGTAGATATTCTTCATGCATACTGCTGCCAGGTATAATTCCTCCCAGCCCATATTTACACCTTGATTCAGCCAGCATTGTATCCAATCCCTTTTTTGTAGAGCTAATGGCCTCTATGCCATTAAAAAAAAAAAGTACCAGTTTCAATATTGTCAATTGATTTGATTTTAGAATTGTCATCTTTTTTTAAAAAAAAGGATTTTTCTATAAATAATTGTGTGTATAATTGAACAAAAGTTGCTGCTCCGTGGAGCTTTTCTGTAATGCTAATGCTACATCTTTCAAATCTTCAGGCAATGTTTTGCTCAACTTTTTATCTTCGAAAGTGGTAATTTTAACACTTGTACATTTATATGATGTGATAGTGAATTATGTATCTTTAGAAATGGCTCACCCTATATCCTGGCATAAAGACAAGGTTATCTCACAGCCACATTCTTACTTTTGTATTCTAGTTTGGACTAACATAGCCTACCATAGTTTCTGGTTTTCATGTTAGCCAGGATAGGACTATTATGCCTATCATAATAGGCATTATTGTGGACTCGGGTTACCATGTTTGTCATTAAATTGTTACTATTATTACTATTACATTGTCTTATCAACATATTCCCAGTATCACCCCAGTGCTCATGCCTAGTCCACTAGAACAACATCTATGTTGACTGCACTCATCAGGGGTATCCCCTAACCTGATACTGCAAGATTTTTGCCATTTTGTAAACTAAAACCAACTAGATGTTCAAACTAAATGCAGAGTTTAGGAATGCTGTCTTATTGTTCATGATATCTTAATTGAACTTATCCTCACTCTATTTGCTCTCCCATATTTGTGATATAGATAAATCATGATGAAAATAATAAATTGCTTACCTGTAGTACATCCATATGAACCATCAACTTTCCACCTCTAAATTTGGTTTCCTAGGACCACAGTGATAGTCCAAGAATTGAGACGTCAATGTGACCTAGCTTTTGAGGAAATTGACATTCTGGCAAAATTTTTGCAGCATTAGTTTGCATACACACAAGCCATCGTGTAGTACAGTATGAATTCATATAGTAGTTCAGTAACTAGTTACAAATAAGGAATTTCTTATTCTGTTCGTTGGTTACCCTTTTGAAAAATAAGATTCCCCATTCTTCACATGTTCAAATAAGTAGCATTTCAATGCCTATGTGAAAGTGAAATCAAGTGGAATTGTGATCTGAAGTGTGTCCAAACTCCACATTTCAAGAGCTGGTAGAAAATGAGACATTGTTTTCACTGGAGGAGCAAACCTCTGGTATTTACGATGTAACATTCACCTATTTTTATTCTGTAATTACTGTTTAGTTCTTGCCCAGTGTCCTAAAGATCTGACATTCCACTGCCGTAGTATAGGGGTTTTGCCAAAATTGTGAATTCTATGAATTTACCGAAAAAATGCTTGAATGGTAAGTACATCATACTGGTTGGAAATTCTAGTTTTGTCCATATCTGGAGGATTACCAGGTTGGAAAAGTTATTGTTGAGTAAATATTCATTGCCACTGCCAACTGTTAATTTAGAAACTTAACAAATGACAAGAGTTTAATTATGTTTTTGTCTCCAAGAGAGATAAGAAACTTAACTAGATTCTCTCCTTCATATGATATGTTCAAATTGGATTATAAAAACACTGAGTATTTAGTCAATATAATTTCAGGAAGAATTTACAGTTTAAAGGCTGAAAATGATGCTCTCAGCAATGATGAAAGGTAGATAACATTTACTGTATTTTCTGTTGAAAAAGACTGCATTTTTTTTATCACAAGCACTAAATCCAGAAGTGATACCCAAGTGGAAAAAAGAAAATATATTCTCCTCTTGAATACAATGAGCAAAGCAGACCAAGCTACAAGTTACTACAATGATAAACTAAAACTCTTTATGTTTCTCCATGAGCTTTTCTTCTTTTTTTTTTGCTCCACACTTGATTATTTTGACTTGCCTTAGCAGCCTTCTTCGTTTAACACTATAAAGAAATTCCCAAAATGGTGCAGGTCTTCAAAAAGGCCTAGCAGGCTGTGACTAAAGAGAGCCTCTTTTAACTTAACTTAGTAAAGATTAATAGTCCTTAAAGGTGATTAAGAAATGAAAAGCACAATTTACTGTCCATTTGAAAAACAAATTTCAAAATGGTGGCTTCTTCAATGACAGATTGCAGCGCCCCCCCGCCCCCCCAGCATTTGGCATGCACAGCTTCAAAGCATAGCTCTCAAGATTGCTTGCAGAGCACAGCTGTATTGGAAGGTTTTGAAGAGTAATTCTTAGACTCTCCTTGATCTAGGTGGGTCATAAAAACTAAAAGAATGCCAGTCCCTTCAGTTAGTAGTTGAAGAGCTACATCCCAGAAGAAAACCCTCCCTGAGCATATATTCAGCCGGCCATCTTCATTGGAAGTCATTCTTTGTTTTCAGTCCATGAGAAATATATTGAAACATGATGGGCAATCACTCAGATCAGTTTGGAGGAAGGAAGAATATATTTTGTTTTATCTGTTTTTAATGGTGTGTTTTAGATTATGTTTCTGCACTAACTGCCCAAAAGATTTAAAATTGTATGGATAGTGTGCTTTAATTTTATTCTAATTTTGATATAATGACAAAAAGTAATGAAAATTTCAAATTCTGTAAAAATGCAAATCAGAATAACTAGAAGTTGCTGGTTGGGAATTCTTGGCATTTTATTCCAACATATCTTGAAGTCACCAGTATAGGGAAGAGTGAATAAACAAAGCATAACAGATTTATTTTGAGAAGAAGGTATAATTATACTTTCTACGATTAATACCGTAAGTGCTGATTCAGGGCAGAAAGATGGAATATGAATTGAATAAGTATACAATTTGGACAACTAATTCAGACTTTCATGCCATTTCTACTGTCTCTGCCAATTATGCAAATCTCTTCCAGCTGATTAAAAGAGGAACAATTTGAGTTCAGAAAGGCCTTGTGAGCTCTTATAACAATTTTGTAGCAGTTCTGTCCTATTCTGTCTGTGTTCACATGTTATACTGAACCATAAATTAACCTGGCATACTTTAGCCTGGCATATTATGTGAGCCTTGAAATTTGGTTTAACTAAGCAATAGTTAGTGTATCATGAGAATATAATCTTTGATATTTTGATGAGTGAATCATAGTTGATTCAGTAAGTCTTAGTCAAGTACAAAGTTTCTAATTTTTTTGTGCTGGAGCTATAATTTTGATCTAGTTGTAATAACATTCACTACCTGCATCAGTCTGAATTATTCTGTTCTTTTAATATTGTTTTGGCATCAGTTACTGATTAATAATAGTAATAGTAATAGAGTTGGAAGATACCTTGGAGGTCTTCTAGTCCAACCCCCTGCTCGGGCAGGAAACCCTATACCATTTCAGACAAATGGCTGCCCAGTCTCTTCTTAAAAACTTCCAGTGTTGGAGCATTCACCGCTTCTGGAGGCAGTTCCACTGATGAATTGTTCTGTCAGGAAATTTCTCCTTAGTTCTAGGTTGCTTCTCTCTTTGATTAGTTTCCATCCATTGCTTCTTGTCCTGCCCTCAGGTGCTTTGGAGAATAGCTTTTACTCCCTCTCTTCTTTATGGCAACCCAAGATATTGGAACACTGCTATCATGTCAGATTAGTTTAATGCAGCTTGAATGAGATAGCTATACTGGCAGGTGGTTTAATTATCCTGTTTTCATTAAAACATCTGTGGTAAATACTAGTATTTTTTAAAATTCTGGAATACATCTTTCATCTGCATAAAATACATTTTAATAGACTTGTTGGCTTTGGGATATTGTGTTGTGTCCTCAATTAGTTGTGAGAATTCCTCATTCCTTTCTTACATGATTGTGTTTTAACTGGTTCCTAAATTACTTCTCTGATCTACAATAGCAGTGAAGACATTGATAAGATGGGGCCTTAAAAATGCCATAGTTATACACACACCTTGTCTTAATAATTCAAATTCTTTTTTTACACTGTAAAAACCTTTTAAATAGCCATAGTGAATACCCATTTGTATAGCTCTTCTCTAAAATGTTTATACTAGACATTTGCTGTAGTTCTTCTAATACTTAAAGAAGAAAACTTTGGAAAAGATTACTGTAATAATGGTCTTTATCTTTTGTGTGTGCAAAGCACTTTGCTCATTTCCTGACCATTTCCACATGTGTGAATGTGCAACAATTCTTTTTTGAACAGATTTTGTTGCCTTAAGAGATCTTCTGTTCTATCCATTCTTGAACATAATTTTAACATCTGAGATGGTGGGTTCCAGGGGTGACACACTATTTGTGAAATTGGGCCACTGAGATCTAACAAGATTGTCACTTGTGTACCAGCCTTCTTGTTATGCAGCAGCTTCCCTGTCTGAACTGCTTGATTCTGGCAAGTTTGTTAGTGGTGTTCTTCAGGCTTATGGGGAACTTTGGCCTGCCTTTGCTTTGACTGGAGTTGAGGGAGTTTATGGCAACCAAAGACCTGCCCCAAGTTGTTGTCAGCCTGATTCACAAAGAGGTCATACATGATTTGGATTTGGTAGATGTCATTAGTCTCTGTCACATAGCTCAAAGTCTTTTAGCTTTGGAGTTTTCTGTGGCTGCCCTCCTCCCCCCCAATCATTCATGGTATCTAGCTGAGGAGGTTGGAAACAAAAAGCATAGTCTAGTATTTCTCTTCCTCAAAAGTCCAGTTTCCTTTGTTGTTGAGAAGGCAATAAGAGATTCAGCCCTAGGCCTTTGTTTTGCAGGCTGCCACAAGGTTCAGCTTCTTCCTTGCTCCCATTTAACATATATAATCACTGGGTGAGGTCATCTGTTGGCATTTTTTCCATTTTTTTTCCAAAATGTTTTGCTTTCTGATAAATGTTAGGTATATATGATAGACCCCTTCAAACTGAACACAAATATAATTTCAGAATGACTGTGCCATGTAGGAATCTTGAGAAATGTGAAATTAATTTTAATGACTATAATGTATTTAATCACAATGTTATTAACATGCTGCATGAGTTCAGCAGGGCTAAGTGTTTTGCTACTAATTTTCATTTGTAATGTGTCAGATGCATCTCACTGCAGTGTCCAATAGTCAGCACTAATGGATTCCAGTTGTCCTTATACCATTTTTCTATTGTAGCAATGTCCTGCTAAAACATTTAACATTTCACCATGTTTGTCACTAACTGCACCTAAGATTTGTGGGAAAGAAGTCCCAAGTACGAATGCAGAAAATGAATCTTCAGTGATATGTTGCATTTCATGGTTTTGTATACTGTAAGAAGTTTGTCAACCATCTGAATGTATTTTGGTACTCTGTAGTTGCCAAGAAAATTCTATATTTTTGTGATTAGCATCCAAAACCTGTAAAATACATCCCAAAGTGTTCAGGGAACACAATCTTAATTGTCCAGTGTTATCAGTTATACATCTCTGTCCTCTGCCATCCTCTGTCCAGACAGCCCATCCAAGTAATGAGATTGAAGTGTTTTTCTAATGCATGGAGACTATCCAGGTTTGGATGGGAAAGAACCAGCTTTGGCTTTGTATTGGGTACACAATCTGGAGGCTGTCATGGAGGACATGTCTCCTGTTCAAGGAACAGGTTGCAGCTGACCATGAGAAACTTCACAAATATAATTTTTTTAGCTGCATCCATTCCTAGATCAGTAAGCACTGCTCACGCATACCTTAAGTTACCTCCCAATTGTACAGCTGCAACACACTGTTCATGGGACTGCCCTTAAGGTGCTCCAAAATGCAGTGGCTCCATAGTACACTCGCATAACACTGCTGTTACATGATCCACACTGGCTCCCATTAAGCCTCTGGGTGCAATTCAACGTGCCGATTTTCACCTTTAAAGTCCTATAAACATAGGCCAAGCTTGTGGACTATCTGTCCCCATTGGTTTCTACCCATTCTTCCAGATATGGCAGAGTGGGCATCTTGCAGGTCTGTGATGAAGCAGTATTGCAAGATGGGCTTACTGTCCTCAACAGGTTTCTTGAGAGCAAGAAGAAAGCAGGTTGACAGCCATAAGTGTAGGAGGCTTAAATTGGTAAGAATCCTATGTGGGTACATAAACAGTTTGAGGCTGTAAGAAATTTATAAGCTATTACCAGATAACAACAAGATAAAATTGTATATCATCTGTTGTCTCAGCTGACAACCATCTTGACCTGTTATGTATCAGATAGGATTATTCATGGAGACATCTCTGACAGCATATTCTAGAGCAGGGCTTTTCAACCTTTTCACCCATTGTACCACTTTTAGGATATGGCAACATCCGAGTACCACCAGTCGCCTAGCAAGGTGTTAAAAACTTGATGACCCCCCCCCAAAAGGGAAAAAGTGATAAGTACAGGTAGTCCTTGACTTACAACAGTTCGCTTAGTGACTGTTCTAAGTTACAATGGCACTGAAAAAAGTGCCCCCCAAGCCACAGCCGAGCAAGACACATGCCTGCCCGCCCGCCCGCCCACCCGCACTCTTCCTCCTGTCTGAGGTTTTAATTGTTGTGAGCACTTCTGTTGAGGATTGGCAGCGAGGGTGGGGTGGGGAGGTGTTTGGTTTTTATTCCCTCTGCCTGCTGGGTGGTTGCAGCAGGTTTTGATCACTTCACATGACCCTGGGACACTGTGACTGTCATAAATATGAGTCAGTTGCCAAGCATCTGAATGTAAATCACCAGACCCTGGAGATGCTGCAACATTCCAGCTGATTGGCGCTTCTTCAGGGCTCAGCAGAAGCACCAGAATCAGCGCCGAGCTACAGCTGGAGCCTGGCGCTGATCCTGGCACTTCCGCTGAGCCCTGACAGCCCCAAAGAAGTGCCAATCAGCTGGAAAGCAGCACTGATCCTGGCGCTTCCACTGAGCCCTGACAGCCCTGCAGCTCCAGTTCAGGCTTATGCGGTGCTGCCACCGGTTCAGCTCATTCCCCTCCTCTGCTACCACTTTTCTAGGATGGTCGCGTACCACCTGCCAGGTGCCAATGTACCACAGGTGGTACCCGTACCACTGGTTGAAAAGCCCTGTTCTAGAGAAGCAAAGAATCTTCAGACTTCTAAACAGAAATCTGAATTACAGACATATTTGGAGGCTTGTGTCAAGTAGCACCATATACTTTAAAAGCCTGTGTTGAGTGCAAGACTGGTGTTTTCTTTCTAATTCATATTCTGCTTTTCACAATTATTTTTTTCAATAGCCCTTAAAATAATTCCTGATATTTTGCTTAAAGTGTTATGTTTTATTTCACAATATATTTGTGTTTTAGTGAATTTGTGAATGTGTGTTCAGCCTTAATCATGTCAACTTAAATATAAGCCCTTCTAATGAACTAAAATCTTACAGAACCTCATTCTCTATACATTTTTCTCACAGAAATATCCTAAACTATTACAGGATCTGAATCAATAAATATGGCAGGTGTGCACCGATTTCCTTCCACTGATTTTAGGTTAACTTGAAGCAGTTTCAGAGTGGCATGTTGGCATGCTTTTTCCAGGGATTGGATTGTCTCTTGCTTGCCAGCACTTCCAAATCACGGCAAATACGAAATCGAGTTGTTGAAGGTTGAATAATGTCGTCTATAAATCCTGTTAACACATTTCAGAACAGTTTATTTCAGTTGCTGTTTGCTATATATGTCTACAGACTTTTGTTCGTAATCCTGCAGCGATCAATCCTTCTGAATTATGGACTAATAAATATAAAGAATATTTTTATAACAAAAAATAAGTTATTCCTCGATTATTTGGTATTCAGTGTCATAAGAATAAATAAGAAAATGTGCCTGGAATTTTAATTTTTAATATTAAAATTTAATATATTTAATTTTAATTAAATAACATGCATGCATTTCCTCCCTAAGAGTATAATTGGATAATTACTTCCTATAATTGGAAGAGAGATCATTTAAACTATTCAATTTCTTCTTTGTCCAAATCTGGAAGAGCAACACTGAAAATAGCTTTTTCTTTATACATATGTAGACCTTTTTCAAACCTCTAAGAAGGACATCATGAATCCCAATTCAATTTGGGCTGTATCATCTGTTTTACTAATAGATCCATTTAAGCAGACTACTGGAGTCAGGATTAGGCTATAACTGATGCATACTCCTAGCTAAAACCATTATTCCTTATAAGTGCATAATTGTATGGTACTTATGATCTATGAACACATTTACTAAATCAAATTTCTGAATATCCTCTAGTCATATAGGTTTTAGGAAAGCTTATTGCTCTCCATATGCTGGCTAATTTATACAGCCAAATATTGAAGCAGCATATAAACCGGAGTATTAATTACTGTTCTCCCTACCATAGCCCTTGAAGGAAGGTATAAAAAATTGCCCAATGGCTAGATTATGCCTCCGGGGAGAAGGGTCTGTTGAATACAGACTGGTCATATTACTTTTTTTTTTTTGGGACGAATAAGGTTCTACCTTACAACTCCTTACTTGACAAATACCAAGGCAATACTGACTGACTACATTCACTTGCTATTATCAGACCAGCATGGTCTGTCTATTCATTCTGATTCCATTGCCATAACGAAACTGTAACTTGTTTCTGTTAACTTGTTGAATTCTGGTCTGTGTCTTTAATAAAGCAAGTAAGAAGCATTAGTTAGAAGTTCTGATTAATTAGGCAATATCAGGAGTTCATTTGGCACATTTAAGAAAAAAGTCTGAATTCAGTGAACAGTTAGAGGTGCCCAGTATTCTCCAGAGTCAGAACTCAAAAGCACACTGCAATATCAGCATTATTCAACTTAACTACAATGTTACTTGATAATCAGCAAAACAATTTGAGATATGTATCATTCTGAAGCAGAGGTTTTTGGAACATATTTCTGCTTTCTGTATTATAAGGCCGCCACGGCAGACATAAGCTTGAGTTCAACAAAAGCACAGAAGTACATCAGAAAATGGCTCCAGTAAAGGGATTAATTTTCCCAGCCTTGTCCCAACATTCTACAGATATCTGAGCCAGGAACATTTTCATACACAGAAAGATAAATATCCTAGATTTTAGCAACATTTGGTCAAGTAATAAGCACTGCTCTTTTACACATACTGCTTCTTCATAAGTCATATAATTTACAAATGAAACCAATAGTTTACTCAAGTCAAAACCATACTGTAAAGTCTGCAGTAATTTACTTTTATAATAAAAGTTTCCTGGTCGTGATATTTGGAATCAACAAAATTAATGTTCAATTTGAAAACACTGGCCAACATTACTTTCTTGAGGAAAAACTGCTGGAGGCATGTGAGATTAATGTATTTTTAACTGCCTAGTTCAATTATTTTGATCAGATGTTTTATGGACAAAGCAACTGCTCGAGGGTTAATTTCAATTAAACTCAATCATTTTTGTTTTCAGCATGCAACAAAAGCAATCTTGTTAGGATTCTAACCCATCTGCTACGTGCTATATCTCTTCCCAATCACTATCTGAAAGATCATATAAACCTAGGCCATCGTCGCACTGATTTCTAACACTGTTGCATCATATACATGGAAAAGGGAGTAGATACCTAACATCCTATGACACATGGAATAATTCTAATATAGGTCAATCCCAGAATGAAATATTGCTGGTAGTTAAGTTCCCTGGGATTTCTGCATCCAGCTATAATATTCAAAGGATTATTATTAAGAAAGGAGAAGCCATCACAAGCCTTCAATAGAGGATTGTCAAATGATAAATGTTAAGCTAAGAAAAGGTAGTTAAAAAGCAGCCATTATAAGAATCAGATCTTGTTCACTAAAAAAAAAGATGGTTAATAACTTTGAATGCAAAATGAACTTCAAAATTTTCAGTAAAATTCTTAAAAATACATACCTCTGATTGCAGCGGGAAATGGATTTGCAAACTTTTCTATATATTCTGCTTCTGCATGTTCCCCCTTCCCTCTAAAAATGATCTGGACAGCTCCCTAAGGTAACACACAATAATATAAAATTACTAAAATTCAACTTTTTGAAGTCTTCAGTCCCACATGCAAAGTAGAAAGCGAAGGGAGACAATTGATGCAATAGAAATTGCTATAAGACTTCCAGAAAACATATCTACCTTAGCACCCATTACTGCTACCTCTGCTGTTGGCCAAGCATAATTTGCATCTCCTCGTAGATGCTTTGAACTCATGACATCATAGGCCCCACCATAAGCCTAGAACAAGAAATAGGTTAATAGTCACAAACTGCTATGATTTAACCCTTATATTTTATGCCTGGTACAAATATATAAAACAGATTCTTTTGAACACACACACATAAATAATATGACACTATTTCCACTAATATCTATTCAAATATTGCTTATCCTTCTAAGGTCGATAAAATGAGGACGCAGATTGTTGGGGGCAATATGCTGATTCTGTAAACTGCTTAGAGAGGGCTGTAAAGCACTGTAAAGCAGTATATAAGCCTAAGTGCTATTGCTAGTGTTATGTTAATTTCTCTTATTTACCCCATTTTTCTGAAATGCATTCATCTTTCATTCCTGTATTCATAAAGGAGAAATTTCATGTACAAGGTACTGATACATTTGACATATTGTAGTTATGAAGCAAGGAAGCACTATACAGAACAATATTGAGAACAATGACTACATTAGTCACAAAATAAGTCAATATTTAGTAGGTTTAAGATTATAACTAAGATCCTGTTGCATGAAACCCATGAATTCTAATTAGGAAGCACAGTTTTGTATTCCAATCTGACATAACAGAGCCTTGAAATTACAGAAACTTGGTGGGATAAAACCCACAAATGGAACACACAGCTAGAGGGATTTAAATTATTTAAAAGAAACAGACCAAATAAAAGAGGAGGTGGAGTTGCTCTCTATATAAGAAATAACTACTACAGAAATAGAGCACAACAATGATGAAAACTGTCTTGAATGCATTTGGGTCAATATAAAAGGGGGGGAATGACATTGCCATAGGTCTATACAATAGGCCACCCAACCAAACAGAGGTAATAGATGAACTTTTTGCTAGTCAGTTAACTAAGGTATGTAAGAAGCACATCACAATAGTAATGGGGGACTTTAATTACCCTGACATCAACTGGGAGACAAACTCTGCACCAAGTGGAAGATCAAACAGATTCCTAACAAACATAGCAGACAACTTTGTCTCCCAAAAAGTAGAGAAGGGAACTAGGGGATCAGCCATATTGGACTTAATTCTCACTAACAGAGATGAAACGATAGAAGGTGTTGAAACCACAGGAACCTTGGGGGGAGTGATCATGCAATATTGGAATGCAACATTATGCAATAGGGCAGGCATGTCAAACTGCCAATCCACGGGCCGGATGCATCATACTGAAACCATGCCCACCTCATTGCCGGCAATGGGGGAAAAGTTGCGATACGTCACGCGACATCACGTGACGTCGCGAGTTTGACATGCCTGGTATAGGGTTTCCTGCCTGAGCAGGGGGTTGGGCTAGATGACCTCCAAAGTCCTTTCCAACTTTATTATTATTATTATTATTATTATTATTATTATTATTATTATTATTAATAATAATAAATAGAAAGGCCACAAGGAACATTTTTTTCTAATGCTCTAATGTTTTTGAGATAGATTAAGTACTTTATTACGATAGAATATATATAATGGTTTCTGCACATGGCAGATATGAATAAGTAAATACTGGTTTTACAGTTAAACATTTTCGTAGATTTTTTCAATCTTCAGTTCCTTGCAGCTTATATACCTGAGTCAGCTTTTTATTTGTTCTTATTTTTACCAGTGTAACATTAGAATTTAAATGAATGTTTTCAACAACTATCGGGCACTTCTCAGTTTATTCATCTCTGATCTCTCTCTTCCTACCACAAAAGTTCCTAAATAGCCTTTTGTAAGATCTTAACTTTTCTGTCATACTTCAAGAAATTATCTGTTCATTCATAAGTTCTTATTCCCCATAAAGGCCTAGTATACTGTCTTGGAGATGGACCATAGTGTCAGGTGAAGGAACTGAAGTACCTGCAGATTTGAGAATGTGCAGTGAGGGAGTGACTATTCCAGATCCTGCCTAAGGGGTCACCTCTAGAATGTTCTAATAAAGCTCTATTGGGCACAACAATAATATATGCAAGTAGACAGATGACCAAAGAACAATCTGCCCTAATTATGTTAATATATTCTCACAAAGATGCAGCAGATAGCAATAAATAAAATACATCTTTAAATCACATTTTATTGGATGCTTTTAATATTTGTACCACTCAACCTTGTAGTGAGCTGGGCGATCAAATACATAAATAACCTACCTTCCTCGTGATAACAGTGATTTTTGGCACAGTTGCTTCTGCAAAAGCAAAAAGCAACTTTGCACCATGACGTATAATTCCCCCATATTCCTGAGCAGTCCCTAGAAACAACAGGAGTTGAAGTCACAGCTATTATTCAACTTACTATAACATAAATGGAATGCATAATTTGCATTTCTACACTTTTACACAAGATTAACAGATCTACACTCAACAGGTAAGTTTTTTGCGCAGCTCTTTTAATCTAGGATTCAACAATGACATGTTTTTTCAATACACATTATTGTTATTAAAATTCTGGGCTGAGCGACCTGCTTCCCTCCTAAATTAATTTTTGCAGCTTTATTATTTCAGTCTCCTACTTCTTTGAATTAGAAAACACGCAAAATTAACATAACTCTAAAATTGGTTAATATAGTAAAATATTCTACCAGAAATTCTTAGTGTTGCTGGTTACAATATAGATTAGGATTCTGATGAAGAACTGGATGAGACACAAAAATAAAAGCAATTAGCAAGTCTTTATTAAATAATTCTGGATGTTTACATAAGAGAGTTCCTCCCTGCACACTGATGTAAGTATCCAGAATTATTTTAAGAGCTTTCTTAATTGTTTTTATTCTGGTCTTTTTTTCCATTCCGTCTCCAGTATCCAAACTTCCAGCAGCTACAGTCAGCAACATTTAACCTTAGCTATGTGCATGGCTTTGTCCCACCCACATTGGTCCTTCTCCATGTCCACTGGGGCCTTTTCCTCTGCCAAAATTGATTAAATAAAGGCCCTTGTCACTTAACCTCCCCTGACAAAAATACCTATTTCCACTGCCTCATAAAAAAGATGGAACCATGGAGTCCAGTCTCTATTCTTCTGCCTTAGTGGAAACATGCCAATAATAAAATGAAAAGTTATATACCGGTGCTCATTCTTTACTAGTTTATAAAGTTAGAACAGAATTCTGCATATAAGGCCTTCATAAAATACAGTACACAGATAATCTCTGACATATAATTATTAAATTAATTCTTTCCTTATGGAATAATGAGAAATGGCAGTTCAGAAGAATGAAGAGGCAAATCCTTTTGTATTATGAATGTAGAAAATTTCACATTGCTCCAACAAAGAATAAATATGCTTCTTATAATTTTTAAAATATAAAATACTTATCTCTGCAATTACAAGAAAAGGTAAATCTATTTCTTAAATGCAACACTCTTTCAATTAAATCGATTAGATAACAAGGGGGATGCAGAACAACGTACCTGGTAAAAATCCAGGCACATCTACAAATGTGATTAGAGGAATGTTGAAAGCATCACAGAAGCGAACAAAACGGGCTCCTTTCACAGAAGAATTTATATCCAAGCAGCCTAATTTTTAAAAAAGAAGGGAAATATTGTAAAATATAATTTCAGAGTATTTTAAAAATGCCATGTCAGTGATCCTGGCACAAAATTGTCTGTTGTTTACAAAAATGCTTAAGCAATGGAGCCTAGTGAGTAGCATACACATTTTTACCAACAACTATTTGAATAAACAAACTTCTACATCCAGCCTGTTAAATTTTAGGTGTATAATATGTAAACAAATATTCTCTATTACAGTAGCAAACACTAAGTAGTACTAATCTTTTATCCAGGAATTTTAATTATACATACATTTATTCAAATTTGCTATAGCTGCCCAACTTCAATGGACTCAGTATTATCAATGCTGAATATCAATATTTCCTGCTATCAGATATTATATCAGCTTTCTGGCTCTAGTACAGGTTATAAGTTGTTTATTCATATATTTTGTTGGCAGTTTTAGCCATTATTATGTATTCAGATGAAATGATTGAAATGTTGACCCTAATATAATTGGAGGGTAGTCCTATGATTCATTTCCAAATAATTAGGTTTATCAGTGTTTGGGTTCTGAACACACATTCTTTGCTATCAAAGTTAAACCAATAAAATATATTTGGCAGAAGAAACAGCTAGCTATTACTATTTATAGTGTATGAATAAAATAATTTATTAGGAAACTCAAAGGTTCTAAAGTGTATCTTTGTACCAAAGTGTCACTATTTGTCTGCTTCAGTTTAATTAATATATTGGTAGTTCTCACTTAACATCTGCTTTTTTAGCGATTTTCACAATTACAACAGTAATGAAAAAGTAACTTTAGGACTAATACTCGCATTTACAACCGTCACAAGCAAAGGAAAGCTAGAGTAAGGTCGTAAGTACAGTTGCTATTTCACTGAATGAAGACTACCTATAGTTCAATATTATATTAATATAAATGTCAAATGTCAAGAGTATTTAGAAAAGATCATTACATGAAGATATAAAGCAATTTCTGTACATGAAATGCAAAACAATCATATGGAAAATATTAAACCAACCATGAGCTATGGCAAAAAAAAAACAACCTTGGGGAAGGATTATTTTAAGGATAATTTGTGTTAGAAGAAATTCAAGACACCTAAAACACAACTATGAAAATCTGATAGAAGTTAACATTATCAATTTTTTAAAAAGACCTGGTTAAAGATCGTCTTCACTCCTTTCCTATATGAAGAAAGAATAGGTGCTGAGCACAAGTCCCAAGATATTTTGGGAGTAATTTCCTATCCAGCTTGCAGAAATTGAAGTTTTCTAACTTCATTTCTTAGAAATACAGAGCTGCCAGGATCATACCTGAAGCTACTTTAGGCTGGTTACCAACTATTCCAACAGTTCTTCCATTCATTCTAGCAAATCCAACAATCAGATTTCTGGCATAGGAAGGCATGATTTCAAAGAATTCCCTCTCATCAACAATCTGCATAAATTAGATTCAAATATTCAGCAAAATAATGAAATGTGTTCTTACAGATATCAGAACCAAGGAAAAAGATTATAAGAAATAAGATTTTAAAAATATTTTTCAACAGTTCTCAGTGTTTTTCTACACATTACTACAAGCAAACCTTTATAAAACCAATCCTTAAATTTCTGACAGATGTTACTTTGATAATTATTTCATAATGTATTTAATCATCTCTATTTTTAAATATTTCTAGCAATTTAAAATTCCTGTAACTTTTATAACACTGAAAAACATAGCAGTGGGTTAAATTACCTTGTTCCTCCATACTAACAGAGTTCTATTGAAAGGTATGGTGATTAAGTGTTATCAAAATAGTGTCAGCACTTAGCAACTGCTAATTTGTCTTCAACTAGTCTTTTAGATCTTCCACTATGATTGAGTTCATTCACCTTACTGCTGGTGATCCTTTTTTCCTTTTCTTTCCACCTTCCCCAGTATTATAGACTTCTCAAGAGAGCTAAGTCTTCAAATAATGTGTCCAAAATGCAATAATTTGATCCTTGTGACTTGCAACCTTGAGAACTCTGGACTGATTTTTCTAGGATCCATTTGTTTGCTTTCTTGACCATTCCATGATATTCTCAAGTCTTCTCCATCACCAAATTTCATGATTTTGTGAGAGAGTATTCAAGGAACAAAAGTGAGCTTTAGCAAATCTGAATAGGAAGCAGAGGAAAAAATGGGGGAATTGTACAATTGTTAAATTTAAATGTTGTGGCGATCATTATGCTTCCATTTTTTATACCCAAGTAATGCTTTAAGTATATAGGGAAATTACTCAGCTAGAAATATGTCATCTATAGCCCACATTTCTTGGAGAAATAAAATATCAATAGTGCTAATATATTCCAAAATGGACACAGCTAAATTCTTTATTTTACAGCCAGGATTATTGCAAGAAAGAATGGATACTGAATCATTATCTTAGAACAGTGATGGCGAACCTTTTAGAGACCGAGTTGCCCAAACTGCAACCCAAAACCCACTTATGCATCGTCGGGTGCCGGGTGGGTGTGGCCCATTGGCTGGGTGTGGCCAATTGGGGGTGTGTGGCCCATTGGGTGGGCGTGGCTGCGGTGGTAACGGCAGACTGGGTGGGACTACAAAGTTCAAACAATCAATTCCAACTTTGCAAGATCTTTTTTTTTCCCGGGAGAAGTTGAAATTGACTGATTGATTGAACCTTTTTTTTTTGTACCCGGCAGCGGAGGCCTAAAGCGAAAAGGTTTTATAAAACCCAGCTGAAGGCCTAGGACTGGGGCGACAGCGCGCGTGCCCACAGAGAGGGTTCTGAGTGCCGCCTCTGGCACCCGTGCCATAGGTTCGCCACCACTGTCTTAGAAGATACAGATGGTACCCAGTACTCCAACTAGGTAATCAGGCCTTGGGGTCTCAGGGAACTGGAGACATTCTTACATGGCTCCATTTTAGGAGATATTTATACTCTCTATGTAATTTGTATAGTTCGGTTTTTAGTAGTTTTATTTTTAATGATGATTTTTAAAATATTTTATAATGATTTATATATTTATTGATTTTCTTGAGTGCTGTATGTCATCCACTTTTTGTGAGCTTCGGAATCCCATATAAGAAATAAACTAATAATCTGATCTGGTTAAATCTCTGGGATCCCCAATTATGGAAGGTAATGCTACATCAGGAATTTCCTTTGTAGCAACAGAGACCTGAAAGAAGCATGAGCTTACAAATGGAACTGCCTCAATTATTGTAGAGTTTGATGCCCTTTGAAATTGGAAAGTAGCCCAATTTATTTCTATAGGAGCATCCAAAATTGAAGAATAAGGTGGGTGGGTCCAACAAGATTGAAGACATTCCATAACATGGATTATTGAAATATAAAAAGATCTATCTCTTCAGCATCATCACAAAGGAAAAAAAGTTTCAGTCTCTTAACCATCTGGTAAAGCCCAATTTGCTCCATTCAACTCATCTCACGAGAAAAGATGTCATAAAGTTTTAGGTGATACAAGGTCAAAGCAGCTCAGTTGTGGCAACAACTGCTAGCAAAGTTCCCATAAATCTATATAGCTTTTGTAAAATAATCTGTTCCTCACACCTGGGCAGAGATCCAAAGACACTGATAAATAAATTTCACTGGTATCAAACTTGCCATTCTACATATCAGTTGGTTGATATAAGGACCTGGCTCAGTCAAGGACACTTAAGGAGAGAAGGCAGTGATGTTAGCAACAGGCTTATTATTTGGATGTTTATGCAGTCCAGAAGTAACAATTAAACAAAGGGGAATAACTTCAAAGAGGGCAAATTCTGAGATACAGTTGACTGACTGTAAGTCAGTGATGGCGAACCTTTTAGAGACTGAGTGTCCAAACTGCAACCCAAAACCCACTTATGCATTGTCGAGTGCCGGGTGGGTGTGGCCCATTGGGTGGGCATGGCTGCGGTGGTAACGGCAGACTGGGTGGGACTAAAAAATTCAATCAATCAATTCCAACTTTGCAAGATCTTTTTTTTTCCCACAAGAAGTTGAAATTGACTGAACCTTTTTTATTTTGCACATGGCGGCGGAGGCCTAAAGCAAAAACGTTTTATAAAACCCAGCTGAAGGCCTAGGACTGGGGTGACGGCGCGCATGCCCACAGAGAGGGTTCTGAGTGCCGCCTCTGGCACCCGTGCCATAGGTTCGCCACCACTGCTGTAAGTCAACAATATCCGCTTACTGCCAGGCAAGCTTGGGAACCAGTCTATGCTGTGTCAGGCAGTGTTTTTAAATTTCTCTGCAATCAGCATTAAAGGATGATTCCTAGTCTAAGTGTTCTAGGAGAGAAATGAAAAGTTCTCCCATCCCTTTCTCAATAACCATGCCTCAAGCATGTTCTCTTCAGTTACATTTACGTAAAAAGTTTTAATTTTTAAAAAATGTTGAAGAAAGTTCAACAAGCAGATTCCACCCCTTAAAAGGGGTATGTTCATTTAATGTGTTATTTAAATACTATGGAATTTACTAAATCTTCATATAGCAATTCTATATATTATACATGCAGTAAAATCAAGACAGAAGCGTAACTTATTGATATCTCATAGTAATTATCAGATATAATTTATACTACCAGATCATTTGAAAAGACAAAAAAAAACACCATATTCCTTTTCCAGACTACTGTCACATTATGGGGCACAAATCTTACCGCATGTACAATATCCAACATGTCATAAGCTTTGGTTGATTCCATTGGGACAATTGTATCCAACTCATGTACCAAGCGATTACTTTAAAAAATGGAATGAAAAGCAAGACATTTACAATATACCATAAAAAAGTATTCCCGTAATTCGTAAGTATAATCAAGGACAATTTCAATAAATTTAATCATATTGATTCAGACAAGAGGATGAAGTAAATATGCATCTATCACTCTACAAAACTGAATGTGGAATATTAATTAGTATACTCATCCTCCCAATATTACTGAGAATCTGGGCATTTATATTTACAACCATTATCTATCAATTAATAGCTCTCCAACAAAATTAACTAAAAAACCAACTACTTATCAACAAAAGCCGAGAATTAAGAGGAAAAAAGAAAGTAGATAGGCACATCATATCAGCAACAATGTGATAGACCGTACTATTCTATTGCTGTAAAAATAAGAATTTGAGTTTTTACTTTTTAGCTTTATGGCCAGCATCCCTCTAGAACAGTTCCTACAATATCTGGCAGTCATCCATCTCACCACTCAAGACAATGGCGCTACCGAAGAATGTCACTCTCAAAATGAATAAAGAAACAAACCTTCTCTGAGCGTCAGAATATTTTTGCTTATGCAAAATGTACTTACTTACCTAGAGTCATGGCATTCTCTGACAGGAGCTGGCTCCTTGTTACTAAGTGGCAGGAAATTAAAGAATTCCCTAAGGTTGAGCAACGCATCTATGTCATTTTCAAAAGCACAATGTGCAACCCCTGTAACAAAGAAAAAGAACAAAAGTAAATTTAAATTGCAAAAAATATATTACAATACTGTTTTTAAAATACCTGCACTGACCAAAGAGCAATGTGCTACCAAAATTAATTAATCGGAAAAATGATTTGACAAATTACTTCAAAGGTTCTTCAATTGCTCCAAAAAATATTTTGAATATGTTTTTCTAGAATTTCAGCCAAATGACTTTTGCCAGAGTCTAGAGGGCAGGGGTTGGATGTTGTAGCATTAACTGCATTATAAATGGATGCTATTATTGCCTGAAAGGATACCCTGAAGAATATTCTAAATGCCTCAAATGGTTTCTCCAACACAGAGAAAAAACATTTTCCTATGCTTTGAATTCTTCAATTTTAATTTCTCTCTGTTCATAAAGAACAAAAATGAAAAGAAGCTTTAATAATATTTATCGTTATTGAATAACAGGAATCCTCTCCCTCCTGGAAAAAGGGAAATTTGAGAATTATTTTTTAAGTAGTAAAAGATACCATTCAGATATGAGATAAATAGCTAAAATATTACGAATGCAGCCATTGTACATAGAAAAAAGTGGACTTCCCCTCCATATAAGGCTGCAATTCATGAATACATAATGAAAGCAAAATTCATACAGTGGCCCAAATAAAAAAAATAAGCAAGCATTCAGAAGAATCTTCATTTAGTCTTAGTTTATCCTGAATAAATTTATTTTTCCAGAACTCATGCATTGAGAATTTAATTCTAGCCTTTATAATTTCATAACATTACAGAATTAGCAATGGTAAATAAATTAGCCAGTTCTAACCTGATACTGCAGTATGCGTCTTCGCACCCCCAAGTTGTTCCTGAGTTACATCTTCATTGGTCACTGATTTGACTACATCAGGACCAGTTATAAATAGATAGGATGTATTCTAGAAAAAAACAAGTATAAAAGAATGAGGTACAAAATCCAATATTCCAAGTATCTAGAAAAAGGAAAATTTATTGGAAAAAATAATGTGTATTCAAATAATACATCATTTTACATTATCTCTAATTCAACAAATATTTCTCAAAATATTTGAAATGAAAAAGTATAAAACAAATTTTAAGTAAGATATGTTACTTCTGAATGCTTCCTATCTGAACATCCTTCCCATGTTTAAGATGGGACCAGAACTCATAGTCTTCTGTTTCTAGTTTTCCTTGATTTTAAAATATAAAAAGCCAAGCTTGTTTCATTTTAAAGTTCTCCTATTCATTCATATTCAGCAAGATTTGCCTAAAAGTCTCCATCAGCCAATTTGAACCACAGAATCCTGATTATATCGGTTAAGAATCAAGCTTCAATATGTTTGCTGAAGCTCATGGCTTAATATGTTTTAGAATATAGCTAATGACAATAAACATTGCATCCTTACCTTTACCATAAATGTGAAATCTGTTAAAGCAGGAGAGTAGACAGCACCTCCTGCACAAGGACCCATAATAAGAGAAATCTGTGGCACTACTCCAGAACATAAAACATTTCTCTGTAAAAGAAAAGAAATCATCCTTTATATCTTCATGTTACAAAGTTTCCAACCATATTTTATATTTGCCAACCATCTTTCTGAAATTCATATTGATTAGATTTTTAACATTTTTACAATAAACAAGTAGAGATAAAAGAGTGAGCATAAAGGAAGACTAATTCTATAGAAAGAAAATAAACCAGATCTAGCTGGTCTTTTTGTTCCAATCACTAAGCATGATCATAAATTCTCATCCCTTATTTTAAGAATCCACATTTAATGGTCAATTCATGTAGCTGCCACTCAACAAGCTTCTACATATCCTGACTGCTTCATGCATAACAGCTGCTACATCTGACAGCTGCTATAGACAGATGCAAATGAAAAGCCTTGTAGTTTTTCTGCCCTTTTGCCTCCGGATAGTTTTCCCAGCAAGGAGAAGAATGGATCTGTCACTGATATTTGATTTAGTTATTCATTCTTTTTTCTTTTGGCCTGGCTTATATGTGAATGATGATGGCTATAGCCATTTCCTTCTTGCTGGGCACATAATTATAAGGAGAATACAAATAAAAGGAAACAGTGAAAATGTATTAAGTATCAATCCATATTCACCAAATATTGACCAAAGAGCTAAAACTAGAAAAAATTAAATGTTTATAAATATTGTTCATCAGACAGAATATAACAAAGAGGAAGTTAGAAACTAAATATTTTCCTATTTTTATAGTTTTTCTACTTTCTACTTTTTTGAATTGTTAAATAATAAAACATTGGCACTCAACCCAGAGATTCAAAAATCCTTTTTCTTATTGTAAAAATAATTTAATGGACCCTGCATTACAGTTAATTTTCCATCAACAATATATTGAGCACTAACTGTATAATTTCAATAATTTCTTTGTCCACTTGATACTGTATTTCTATATTATTTTTTTCCTTTGCTTGTATTCTTTTTGTCTTTTAAAAATGATAAAGAAAAAATAAATGTAAAAATATTCTCACATATAAATAAAATGTCGATGAAGGGGGAGGGATTTTTTTTAACAGTATTAGCAAAAACAACTGAATAGCACCAAGAATACTTTATAACTTTCTCTAGATCAGGGGTATCAAAACGGCGGCCCATGGGCCGGATGCGTCATGCTGAAACCGCGCCCACCCCATTGCCAGCAATGGAAAAAAAGCCACGATACGTCGCGACACATCACGTGATGTTGCGAGTTTGACACCCCTGCTCTAGATGACTGCTTAAGTAACATATTTATTTCAGGAGACCTCTTTTGTCACTTCTAACAATGCCACTTGGAAACTTTGTAACATAAAGATAGGCAACCTGAAGCCTGCAGATGTTTTGAACCACCATGAGTGCCAAGTGCTACAGGCAACAGTAAATTATTATGGGGATTGTAGTACAAAACATCTGGAAGACATTAAGCTGCTTACCTCTCCCTAACAGTAAATCACGAAGGGAAAGAAGATATACATCTTGTCCCTGGATCATGACATCAATCCCTCTTCTTTGCATAAAGCCTGAAAACAGCAGGAAAGAAAAGAGATAATCAATCACGCTTCCTTTAAATGCCTTTTTTCTGAATATTTAAAATGATTACTAAACTACAAGGTGAAATTACTATACATATCATGATTTGTTGGGCCATCACATATTTAACTGAAATATTTCTCACTAAAAATATGTCAGCATAACCAGCCAAGGATTCCACTCCTTCTTGAATACGGGCTCCTCCTGAATCATTCAGCCCAATAACAGGAGCACCAATCATAACAGCCTGATCCATAATCTAGGAAAACAGAAGCACATGAGTTTGTACAATATCATTACAGACAATGTAGATAAGTCATCCACATGGCTTACCTAATTAGGCAAACTTTGTGTAAAATAACCTTTTTGTTTATAATCAGAATCTAACTTGAGTCTCTCTTTACTATTAACTACTGATTTGTCCATCTTTCATGAGCACCTGGCATCAGTAGTATTATTACTTCATATCCCAGCTCTAGTAATGCAAGGCAATATACCCAGAAATCTATCTCAGATTATCCTTACAACAACAATCCTGTAAAATAGGCTACACTGAGAGATAGTGACTTGCTTTCTCAAAGTCATTCAGTGAACTTCATGGTTGAACATGAACTTGTCCAACTTCTAAATTACTAAACTGCTACTGCATCTATGTTGCCAAGAATATTATGTGGATATATTCAAGCTTGAATCAAAAGAAATGTATACTTTCTAGCAATCAAGTCTGTCATAATTAATATATATTAAGTAATATTAGAAATAAACATATCTATGATTCATTATTACAGGAATTTTTTTTCTTCAATCTTACTCTCTACTGAGTTTATAAGAAAAAATCATTTTAACAACATATTTGATCTAGTACATCTGAGTTCAGCAACTTACTCCACTTATCTTAAACAATGACGCAAGCAGCAAACCCCACCACCACAAAAACTACAAAAAATTGTGCTCTGATACTAATTTTAACAAATTTAAACATTTATTTTACCAAGGATGGGACAGAAATAACTCTAGAGATGATTTCCCCATGTAAAACCGAACTGCTAAATTTGGATGCAACCCAGAAAAGGCGTTATATCAACCCAACTAATTCAATAGCAATATTTTTGCATTGCATTTTAATGTTATGTTTTGCTAAGCTATTAATAAGCACTAAATTGTATAGTAAAATAAAAGGTCACAGGATCACAACCATACATAAATTTTTTTCAAACCTTTTAAAAAAACCAAAAGGTCTTTGATTCATGTCTCCCACCCAATAAAAGAACTGCTCAGCAAACATCCCATAAGTTTTAACAGCTGAATTACTGTAATCTGGGAAGGATGACCAAAAATATTTACATAACCATATTAGAATGCTTATATAAACTATATAGCAACTGATTTAGATCTCTGACAGGCCACCTGCACTGCCTATAAACTTACCTTGCAGATCTTTTGAGCATGTGCTCCAGATAAACTTCCCCCAAACACAGTAAAGTCCTAAAAATTTAAGATCAAAGTAAAATGTTTTAAAATACAAATATCAAAATAGCCTATCATGTAAATATGTTTAGACAGAAGAAACATGCTAATTCCATTAGACAGAGCTAGATCACACCCAAAATAGTATGAAATTATAAGGTTATTCCTTCTTATAGCATTCTACATAAGATGTGGGAGCAAAAGCAGTACATCTGGTGCAAAAACAATACTTTACAAAAACAATACTTCAATATATTCATAATTCAGAAATCAAACAATACCTGACTGAAGACATAAGTCAGTCTGCCATTAATTCTACCCTGTCCAGTAATCACACTGTCCCCAGGATACTGCAAAACAAAACAATTAAAGTATAATTCATAAACTTATGACTTATATAAACCAAAGTAAGCAACTGCACAATGTATATATTACACCTTGATGCTTTAACAGTTCTATTTATGAAGTGAGTAAAACAGAATGTTTATTGGCTGGAGAAAATTATTCTTCTAAATATCTCTCATTAAGACTATGAAATATCTAGAGAATTATTTCAAATGCATAGAAAGGAGATAGCTCCATTTGTAAACAGATTAAAATCAGGGCACTAAATCAGCCATTGTTTCCCACTCACCAAGAGTCATGGAATTTAAACAAACAAACAAACAAAATGTTCAATACCTTGTTTTTCTCAATTTCCATCCCAAAATCTGAACATCTGTGTTCCACAAACATGTCATATTCTACAAAACTGTCAGAGTCCAATAACAATAGTATACGTTCTCTGGCTGTCAACTTTCCCTAAAAAGAAAAAGAAAAAACACTAAACAGCCTTGTTCTTAACATAATAGCATATTTATATAAATGTTTTCCAGATTGAAACTCGGAGCTAAGGATAGTAAAAAATATGCACTCAATAGTGGCCCCCAATTTGTTCTATAAAATACATGATAGATCTTTTCTCCCATAATGCAATAGAATGGTTAAGTACAAAAAGGCAGCCACAATAAGAAATTTCACTCATTTTAAGGCTGTAAAGCGCTATGAAGCGGTACATACGTCTAAGTGCTATTGCTATATTACATAATGCATTATGTGACAGACTAAATATAAGAAATACAGAGAAAGAATGTGTGCAAAGTATTTTAATTTGTTCTTCTGCTGATCCACCATGATATACTAGATACATGGCAAACCACTCGCTGCCCTCCATATTGGTTAATATCCAGTCAGCCAACTCATATAGTTTCTTTAAATATGCTGGAAGAAAATACATGGTCCAATCAAAGTTGAAATTAATGCAAAGATTATACCTTCACACCCTCCTATCCTCTTCCAAGCTCCATGTTACAGTGGATGGTGGCACCTAACCAAGTTTGACTGATCTTGAAAATCTAAACAGGGTTGAATTGGGATGGCAATCCATCAAGAAATCCCAGAGTTATAGGCCTGAATTAAAAGGTTTAAAGAAGCATCCCAGAAGGTGGAATACGAAACCAGTTTGTTATTGCCAAGATATAACATTGATGTGTCTGTGTAGTCTCTTAAAGTTAAAAGTAATTCAAAGTTGACTTAATGTTTCTGAACAATTAAAAAAAAAGATCCAGCACAGTAGAGGTGTTGTACCAGGAATAGCAATTATTGGCAACATCCTAGGGTCCTTTGCCATATCTTGCAGATAGTCACTTCCTTTTTGTTTCCCTTTTCTCAGGAAAGAACATTTTTTTGAAATCAATATTTGGCCTTCTCTGCATTGGAAACACTGGACAGAGCGCTAATTTGCAAAACCGAGTTGCCCCATTCATTATTTCTCAAAGGCAGAAATGCATGGTGGCATTCTCTAATCATCCCCAATTCACTAAAAAGGCAACTTCCACCTGTCTTTTCCTGCTACACAGTTTGTACCTCCTCAAGATTGCTGTGCTTTTTATACCTTGTATTTCATTTCTCTGTAGGCAAGCACCTCCACTCCAACTGGCTACTGCATGCTATAGTAGGAATGTCTCCTCCCCTCCAATCACGGGTTAGTGCCTTTCACGACAAATTTTTCACAGGCTGCTGTGCCCTTCTGAAGAGACCTTGATTAGAGACGTGATTTCTTTTTCTTCACATAATAGGGTGGAGTGGTTAAATAGTGAGCTTTCTCCCCTTCATCTTTGCTCCCACTTATATTTTGTTATTTTCAGTCCCACCAGCTAATTATTAGTTTGGTAGAAAAAGAATCAAAGTCTGTCAGAATGAAAGGGCAGGTTTATTTATTACATGTTCACTGATGGAACAGTGAAATCAAGTTTTTTTTCTTTTAACCAGGTGAAACTAATACAAATTTTGCTTTTTCCTTTCTGGTTAAAATGACAACAGTACAATTATTGGGTATTTTTTTTTTTTACCTACCAGTGGATGCATTAGACAGAAAGATGTGAACCCACAACAGCAAATAAGAAGAGCTCATACAAAGAACCTCCCGCACAAAGAAAAGCAATTGGTGTTTGCTCTTCCAGCAAAGATGAGAAAAGTAAAGAAGCAGGAAATCTATTGATCTGGGGACAAAGTAAGGATAGCCCAGTTAGAAAGTTACAGTATTATTAGATCATTAGATCTAATATTTGATATTAGATCAAAGAAGAGGAAGAAGTTAAAATTTGGAAAGGCATTTCTTTAGCCAGCTTCATTTGCAGTAAGTTTACACAAAGGAGTCACACAGGCCAGTATGGAAAATCCTAGAGCTTCTGTCTATCTGCATTCCTCACAGGAGAAAGAGGGAGAAAAGATGACAAATTAAGTAAGCTAACCTTGTGCACTAAGAGTAGTAAACACACTTTGCCTTACTCAGGTACTTCTCATTCAGGTTCAAAAGAGAGGACACCAAGAATTGAGGAAACAGGAAGGCCCAAAGGTGTTTATGTAGGTACGGGTAAATCATAGTTTAGTGTTACATACATCCATTCTATTTCAAGGAATGATCTGCCAGACACATCTGATCACAATAGCCAGTCTGTGTCCAGCACCTGCTAGTCAACAAGATTTTGTTTGGCTAAAATGATTAAATAATCTTATGTGTCTTGTATGAATAACTGTTAAAAGGCAATAATGTTAGTAGTCATTACAATATTTAATTTACTTAATTTAATTTGTATTGCATTGCCAACATTATGCATCTCCAGTTCCAAAGTAAACTGGAAGCATAACACAGGGTGTTCAGAAGGTTCTGCAGGACATGGACTTTCCAATCATATTTAATGACTCTCTAGCCCAGCTGGGCCAGCTGCTGGTCGGCCTGCTCCGTCTCTGCCGCTTGCCAGCTATGCCTCGGCCAGCGCAGGGGGCGGAACCACGCATGCGCGGCGCTCCTGGGCAGGGAAAGTCCTCGACTTATGACCGGTTTAGTCCTCAACTTACGACCGGTTTAGTCCTCGACTTACGACCGGTTGGGGGGGTCGCGGCATTAAAAAGGTTGAGAACCACTGCTCTAGCCTTACCAAGCAAGCTATCTGTTGCCTGTGTTGCATTAATTCTGAGAAAGGAAAGACGAAGTCTGATGGATAACTGAAGCTCGACTCAATTAAGATTACAAACACCTCAATAATTGCTAGATTTAGAGATCGGGATTTTGTAAATACAGCGTGAGAAAGGTGGAAGGTGGCCTTTTTGGACCTCTTCCTGACCTCCCACACTAGCTCCACAAACTGCTAACTGGACGGGGCGATCTGCTTCCTCGTATCCGTAGTTTTCATTAAACAGAAAAAACAAAGAGAGACGATCCTGATCACCACCGCGATGGAGAAGTCGGCGGCTATGGCGGGCGAAGGTGTCGGATTCTTTTCTACCTCGGCTGGAGGGCAGGAGGAATTGCGGCAGGGTGGGGGGGAGGACCATAGGCCATGCCTTTTCAACGGTCCCCAAGTGGCATCCTCTTAGCACTGGCCAGCGGAAGTCACTGAAACGGCGCGCCAGGGAGCAGCCAGCAGCCACTGGCCACGCAAGGGCTTCGCTCGCCTGCAGCGACAGGAAAGGAGGCGCTCACCCGGTTGTGTTGCGCGTTTATGCGAGCCTGACCGCCTCCGAGCAATGCAGCGCGACGCTTCTCTTGGATACGCTCGGGTACGGCGACGGTCCGGCTCCGGTGGCGGCTGCTGCTACTGCTGCTAAACGAGCGGCAATCTCTCAACAGACCTCTCGAGAGAAGGAAGGAAGGAACAGCCCTCAAAGCAGCCATGACTGAGTAGACTGGGAAGGCGCATGCGCTCTTTCCTCCAGAGGACGGCCGCCTCCTTGACCCTGCCTCGCTCTCTTACGGTGCGGGCTACAATTGGTTTGCTTCGCGCCCTTTGGGCTCTGAATTTGGAAATTAGCTATAAAAGATGACGGATTAACCACCTCAGAAGGTCCTAGCTTTCCAACAAGTGGGCTTATTCTCATATTCTTCCCAACCTGACCTCTTCCAGATGTATCGGGTTTCCCTCTCTCTACTATCCTGACGCTGTCGCGGAGTTTGTGCTGTGTAGCGAGCATTGCTGCCCTCTCTGTGATTGTAATTAGCAATTGACCAAGAAAAGAGAAATGTTCTTCTAAAGAAGAATAGAGCTGGAAGGGACCTTGGAGGTCTTCTAGTCCAGCCCCCTGCTCAAACAGGAGAACGTTCAGAAGGGCCTTTTGTCTACAGAAAGGACGGCCTGGTTCATTTTAAATCCACGATGTGTGTGTTGGGAGAAATATTGTGTATTAACTTGTAAAAAAAAGCTATTGGGACACCGTATCGGTAGAAGTATAGCAGTTATTAGTCCAGGGTTGCTGTCTGATCTTGTAACTAGTGAGTTTAGATGCAGGACTGGCAGTTTTAAAGAAGAAATAAGCTGTTCAGGTTTTCTTGAAAAGGGCTGTTTTCACTCAACCTGAGATACAGCTTATTTATTGAACAGATCACAGTTTCTAGGGTTGCATAGCATATTAAAGCAATCGGGACCATAGGCATGTGCAGCAAGTCACAGTGATGGGAAAATGTGAACGTGATGTTTCAGTGCGTACTTTGCCCATGTGTATTTGAGTTCTAATATCTGAATGTAACTACTTAAATTGCAGGATTTTGTGTCATGATCACTTTGTGCTCCCATCCTGTGGCTTTGGACCACAGTCTTTGAAGGAAAATTGGATTTTGTTTTCTTGCTATATTTTCCAACCCATAAATTAAGATCTTCAAAGAACATGCAGTCAGTGGCTATTCAGAACCAAGCCTTTTCAGGGGTGCTACTACTCCAACTTTGGAATCCCCTTCCCAATAAATCCTGAGCTATTCTTACTGTCCTACAATGCCAGGCCTTGAATTCTTGTTCTTCAAGGCCATCTGATAATGTGCTAATTGCAACTGTGACTTTTTTTTTTACAATTTTTACATTTTGCTATTGTTACTAGTTGTTGTTTATTTAATAAAATGTTTTACTGCTTTGTTTTAGTGTATTTGTAATTTTTAATAGTAAACCCTTCTGATATTTATTTCAACAAAAAACTATAGAAAAGTTTTAAACAAATAATTTTAAAAACAATGTTTGATTTTACCAGTTTCCAAATCACGGCTTTGCATTGTACTGAGAGGTTAAAATATATGTGTGGAAGAGTAAACCCACTGAATTGTGGTACTTTTGCATAGACTTATATGTATAAGATTGTTGATAACAAATGATGAATAATTGTATATGAATGAGGTAAATGAAAATCAAGGGTAGGTAGCTTTTTCATGCACAATATTTTGAAAGTTATGTCAATCTTTAAGATTATGCTTTTTTGCAGGGATCCAGATTAATTACTTCATAGTATTTTGATATAATCCTGTTGCTTTTGGTAAGGCTATAGCAAGAGAAAAAACTATTGAATCATCCTATTCACTTATTAACAAACTGACCAGGAGGGACAAATCAGTAATTCTCTTAAGCACTTTTGTTTTCAATCACTCTCAACAATGTTTAGTTTAGGAAAGCCTTGCTATTGATAAATAGGTAGCATTTCAGCTAAACATGTGTTTCACTGCCAGAATAACTAGTAAAAGCAATACTGATTCTATTCCGCAGTCCAAAATGAAGGTGTTGTCAAATGCCCTTGAGCTCTGCTGAGCATGCTCACTTTCATCTTAATGTCTTCAGTGCATTTGATTCTTTAGTTGTATTCTCTCTTTTTCTGTGAAGGCAGATGTGAGAATAGCAAAAAGATCTATACTACGGCTTCAACATATACCCAGAACTGACACCATTTGCTCTATTTTTGACTTTCCAGTTCAAAGGCAACAATACCCAGGTCTATTTTCTATGAATTTAGAAGGGAGAAATGGACACACGGCTGAATGTTGCAGAGCAGCTTCCTTATCCTTAATATACTTGGCCTTTGGTTATTTTGCTATACAACACCCTCTAACAAAAGGTAAAATATTATTTTTCCAATTTTGATTGTATTCTCCTTTCTTTTCTTACATTACAAATTTAATTCCTAAATGTCACTGCATGTTTATTTAAGCAAAATCTTTCTGCTTCTATTAATGTGCATGCAATTTTAAAGAGATAGCTTTGAAACTGAAACGATTTCACAGAAAATTATTAGAATTTAAATAAATTGCAGTAATCAGCTAATATAGCCTAGAATTATGTTTCTGTTATTTGAAGAATGAAACGTAAATCAGCATAGCTTACAGTGTATCTTTTCCCCTTCGTTTTCAGTTGATAGATTAGCATATTTTTTCTTCCTAATTCTTACTTCTTTAGCATTTCATAATACTCTAATAACATTATCCCTTGTAAATATTTCACAATTATAAACAATCATGCTTGGGGTTGAATAGATTAAAATTATTATTAATCAATTAAAAGGAATTTATTTAAATCACAATCTGATTTATATTAACATTTCAAACTGAAAGTATAGTAGTTGGAAGCACAGATCAGCACCACAAATATTGGAAAAGCTATCACTGCTAAAGCCATTGCCTGGTGTGAAAACAAGTTGAGAAGGAATGGAACCTAGTGACTAGTATATTTCACATTTTTAGAAGCTAAAGAGATGACTGTATTAACATAGCGGCAAGAACATCATATAGTATTTCAAATAGCCTATAATATTGGAGCACAATGGACATTTTTAAATGTATCCCTTTTATCAATGGCTGTTAGCTGATATATGCTGCCCTCTTAGAATATAAAAAAGCATGCTTCTGAACATCAGGTCTTGGGAAAAGAGTGAAAAGGATCTGTTTTATGTTTACCATAAGTCACTGATGGGAAACAAGATCCAGCATTGATTAGGTCTTTAGTTTGATCCAACTCTCATGTTTTAAATGTGAAGAATAATCTATATTCTTTCAAGAAGCCATTGTAAATATACAATATTGTTTACTTGCTCCCAATGCAGTTACATATATTTAACAATCCTATGTCAAAATACGTTTAGTGGCACCATCTGAGCTGTTACATACACGTATAAAACTGATTTATATTCAGATTCAAAGCAAAATTAATGGTAATTAGATTTTAAAAGCTCATCAGATTCAATCATTCTAAAAATATTTGGAAGCATAAAAGTAAATGTAGATGTAGCAAGAAAGATAAACATCAAGCCTATGTTTTAAGTTGTCTAAATTAGCAGTTTGGTGAAGTGGTTAAGGCACCAGGCTAGAAATTGGGAGATCATGAGTTCTAGATGACCTTGGACCAGTCACTCTCTTTCAACCCTAGGAAGCAGGCAATAGCAAGCCATTCCTGAAATCTTGCCAAGAAAACTGCAGAAGCTTTTTCAGTCACCAGACGTCAATACTGACATGAAGGGATCCCCCCCCCAAAAATTAACAAATACATTTATTATCATGAGACAGATATCTTCCCTTACAATTGATTTACTATATTGGGTTTTAGAATGAGACATTTCATTTCTTCTGAAAATACTTCAATTTATCTCATATGGTAATACAACATTAATGAATTAGGGTTATTCTAAATAGTCAAGATGTGCAACAATTTTATCAAGTATATAAATATATGTTTTTCTTTGCAATCAGTCCTTCTTATCCGATGAAATGGATTCTTCCAAACAATATCCAGTGAAAAAACGAGTGAAAATTCATCCCGACACTGTGACAGTGAAATATAGTTCTTATTATCCACAGCCTGGAGAAGAAGGGCATGAGGAACCTAGTGAAGATAATGAGAGTTTTACAGAAGATAATCCAAAAAGAAGATTGTTGAGTGATGGACAACGAACAGGAAAATCTTTCTTTGGAACAATTGACATTCCATTTCAGACAGAAAAGAAGTTAGAAGTCAACAAGAATGAACAAGGCCAAGATTTTATAGAGGGAAGCATTTTTCAGTCCAGAAAAACTTGGGCTGTGCTTTTTGGATCTGCTTTGGCCCATGGTTGTGTAGCTGTGATAACTAGACTTGCTGCCGATCGTTCCAAAGTGCCATCTCTTGAACTGATTTTCATTCGTTCTGTTTTACAAGTGTTTTCTGTTTTAGTAGTGTGCTATTACCATGAAGACCCTTTTGGACCAAAAGGCCATAGATTGAGGCTATTCTTCTATGGAGTATGTAATGTTATTTCTATTACCTGTGCTTATACTTCCTTTGCAATTGTTCCTCCAAGCAATGGGACTATTATGTGGAGAGCTACCACTACTGTTTTCAGTGCCATTTTAGCATTTTTACTAGTGGATGAGCGCATGGCTTATATTGATGTAATTACTGTAGTGAGTAGTATCTTTGGTGTTTGTTTGGTCATGATCCCCAACATTGTTGATGAAGAAAATTCTCTGTTGAATACTTGGAAGGAAGTTTTTGGATATACGATGACAGTTATGGCAGGCTTAACCACAGCTCTGTCCATGATAGTATATAGGTCCCTTAAGGATAATGTCAGCATGTGGACAGCATTATTTACTTTTGGTTGGACTGGAACAATATGGGGAGCCTCAACTATGTTTTTCCTTCAAGAGCCAATAATTCCATTGAATGGAGAAAGCTGGAGCTATCTCTTTGGCATCTGTATATGTTCCACAGTGGCTTTTCTTGGGGTCTATTATGCGTTGAGCAAATTCCATCCAGCATTGGTTAGCACAGTGCAACATTTGGAGATTGTGATAGCCATGATTCTTCAACTTCTTATACTACACATCTTCCCCAGTATTTATGATATAATTGGAGGAGCAGTTATCATTATTAGCATAATTTTCCTTGCGTGTTATAAGCTATCTTGGAAAAATTTTAAAAAACAAGATTACCAGGAAATATTAGATTCTTCCGTTAAATGAATACAAAATTATTGTATTTTTATGTAGTGCAGAGTGTAATTAATATGACTGTGTTTGTGTGTATAGTGCTATTAACAGCATATCACAATTTGTTGTTCAGATACATGACATCAAGTCAGCCCTAATACAGTTCAGTAGAGATGTATGAAAATGTCTTTTTATGATATGTGAAAAATGTTCAAAAATGTGAAAATTATGAAAATAATATTCTTAGTATACAGAAAGTGCCAAAGATTAATGTAGGCAGTTTTTGCTATGAAAATGGTATATCTATATAATCATCAAGAACTAATCTCAGTTCAATGGAGTCTTTACTTTTTTATCCTTGGAATCTAGAAAACATAATTTTATTCTATATTTAAAATAACACAGTAATCTTGGTGTGGAATAGAAGTAAATCATAACAATCGTATTCCTTTACTTATAATTATAGAAATAATTATATAGAATTTGTCTTTGATCTTTGGTATGTGGTTCATTGTTAAATATAACATCTGAATTGTGTACCTGCAGTTCTTTTTTAAAATAAAATGTCCTACTTTTGAACACTTTCATCAACGATTTGGATGATGGGATAGATGGGGAACTCATCAAATTTACAGACAACACCAAGCTGTCAGGAATAGCCAACACTCCAGAAGATAGGTTTAAGATACGGAAGGTTCTTGACAGACTTGAACATTGGGCGCTAGCTAACAAAATGAATTCAGTGGTGAAAAAAGTAAGGTTCTACATTTAGGCAAGAAACCCCAAATACACAGGTACAATACAGGTGGTACCTCGGTCAATGGTAGCACCATGTTTTCCCCAAAGTAATACCTACCCCAAAAATAAGCCCTAGCTTGATTTTTTGAGGTGGGCCTAATATAAGCCTTATCCCAAAAATAAGCCCCAGTTTTGGGGTGAGGTGCATGCCTAAAAATCAAGCTAGTGCAGGGATGGAGCTTACAATTGTAGCCAGGCCTCCCATGGATCGACACTTGCCTCACCGGCCCACTTCTGTGTCTGAAGGAGCAGATTCATTCTGCAGCTGAGAATGGAGCTCGTGCTTGTATTTCGCAGTCAGAGGCCTTTCCAGAAGGCCTGTGCAGCTGAGAACTGAACTATGGATTCAATCCGTAGCTCGGTTCTCGGCTGCCCAAGCCTTCCGGAAAGGCCTCTGACGATGAAATGCAGGCCTGAGCTCCATTCTCAGCTGCAGAATGAAGCTACTCCTTCAGCCACAGAAGAAATGGGCCAGCTAGGTGGGGCTGTTGGTGCCACCGCCGCAAGGTGAGTGGAAAAGACCCCCTCCCCCAAAATAAGACCTGGTGCCTCTTTGAAGCAAAAAAAAAAAACATTTTATTTTCGGGGAAACACGGTAATTGTGAGAGGGATCTTGGAGTCCTAGTGGACAATCACTTAAATATGAGCTAGCAGTGTGCTGCAGCTGTCAAAAAAGCCAACACAGTTCTAGGTTGCATTAACAGAGAGATAGAATCAAGATCACGTGAAGTGTTAATACCACTTTACAATGCCTTGGTAAGGCCACACTTGGAATACTGCATCCAGTTTTGGTCACCACAATATAAAAAAGATGTTGAGACTCTAGAAAGAGTGCAGAAAAGAGCAACAAAGATAATCAGGGAACTGGAGGCTAGAACATAAAGAACAGTTGCTGGAATTGGGTATGTCTAGTTTAATGAAAAGAAGGATGAGGGATGACATGATAGCAGTGTTCCAATATCTCGGGTTGCCACAAAGAAGAACTAGTCAAGTTATTCTCCAAAGGACCTGAGGGCAGGATAAGAAGCAATGGATGGAAACTAATCAAGGAGAGAAGCAACCTAGAACTAAGAAGAAATTTCCTGACAGAACAATTAATCAGTGGAACAACTTGTCTCCAGAATCTGTGAATCTCCAACACTGGAAGTTTTTAAGAAGATATTGGACAACCATTTTCTGAAATAGTATAGGGTTTCTTGCCAGAGCAGGGGGCTATTCTAAGTATGTAGAGATAACGAGCAATTTTGTATTTCAACAGATAAACGCAAGTTACCATTTTAGGACTCAATTCAAGATCAGAAAAATTATAATTGCGAAGGAAAAAAATGAATGTAGTCTGAAGACGATTGATGTTGTTAATGAAAACCATGTCAACTTTGTAACCTGTTTTATTTCATAAAAAAATGTGTTTAGGATTACAATGATCAAATATTTGACATAATTATGTGGTATGAATAATTCAAACATTTGATAATTCTGATTGTGATTATATGATCCACAAATGACATGACATGGCTGACCTTATCTGTGCTCAGAAGCTATGTTGGGCTTGGCCCAATTAGTTTTGATGGAGATGACCAGCAAATACCAGGGCTATAGTCTGAGCAGTCAAAAACTATCCCTGAAAAAGGCTATAGTAAACCATTTCCACACTATTGCCAAGAAGTCATTAGCAGCTGAGCTTGACTGGAAGAAAACTTTTATGTTACCTAATACTTCTATGTTATTGTAATTCCAATATTTCAAGTCTCTTATTTTATCCCATCTGAATGTTTTTGATTGAATGTGTGTGTAGGTGCTCAATAGATAAAAATATCAGCCACATACTCCCTCACAAAAATACACAATGACCCAGAAGTATAGGAACTAATACTAAGACAAAAAGTTACCTGAGGTACCTGAAATAAATACATTTTCCACTGAAATGCCAATTCTAAAAGTATCAGAATGAAATATCCAGCAAATTATATGAATCTGGTTTTACTTTTTTAAATAAAGGATGGTTTTAAAAAAAGCAATTTCTAGCAGTCTATAAGACTTATGAAGCTTAATCAATTTATACAATATTGTAAGAGTTTGTATCCTATCTATTATTTGATTTTATAATAAATACCAACGATGTCTTTTTTTTCCTTAGTACAGACCATCACAAATAGCAGCCTTATCTAGTCTGCATCACTATCATAAAATCCATTTTCAATCTTAAAAAGAACCCTGGAAAGACTTTCTCACAGGCTTCAGATGGAAAAAGCAGAGATATATTCTCATATACCTAATGATGAGAAATTGCTTCAAAATTCTAAAAATTGCAAATGGATAAAAGATAATTAAGATTGGATACAAGAATAATGGAACTTCCCAGTAAAGAATAAGTAGGTAACACTGCCCAACGCCTGTCTCCGTGTTGCCAACATGATTGTTTCAAAAACAAGTACTCTAAAACAACCTGGAGAATCAAACCATATGTTCAGAAGGTATAGTAGCCAGGCCTTAAAGAATTTGCATTAATTATAATGTTAACAATTTTATTTAGTTTTCATGTTTTATATTTTATGTCAAGACTTAAGTTAAAAATATCATGTTCAATATTTTAAGTTAACTGTATGAAGTTCATTAGGACAGGAAGGCAGGATAAAAACTGGAATATTTCAGTAATTAAATTAATTTCTTTTTGCAGGATAGGACATCCATCAAGGGAATTAAAGCAGTTTGACATGGATTATCACCAATTCAAAAGGATTAAACTGTTTTATAGATTAGGTAATGTTCCAAATATCAAAGGTATTATTAAATGAATACAAAAAGATACAAAGATCATTGTTAATTTCAGAAATGGCAGGCATCTTAACAATTCAACTGTGGAGGTGGTTAGTAGTATCAAGTTTTTGGGTGAAGTGGGCGCATCAGTGTCTGCATTTTCTGCGTAGTATGAGAAGAGCACATTTTCCTTCCCTTATTCTTACCACTTTCAATAGGTGGATGATTAAAAGCATCCTGTTGTGTTGTATTACTGTGTGGTTGGGATGTATTACTGTTTCGGACAGGAAGGCTGTGCAGAGAGTGGTGAGGACAGCAGAAAAGATTATTGGAAGTTCACTTCCTTCTATCCAGGGTATAGCATATAAGCGATTTGGGGGTCTATAGTATTGTCAGGGACGTTACACATTCTCTCCAGTTACACATTCTCTTATCAGTTTTCTTTGTTACCTTCTGGGAGGAGGTTTCGCAGTATCCAAAGCAGAACAACTAGATTCGGTAAGAACTTTATACCATATGGTATCAACCTTGTTAACTCTCAAGACTCTTTTTCTGCTACGTATTCAAAATGGACTGTGATTAATATGTATGTGTGTGTGTTTGTGTATGTATATATGTATGTGTGTGTGTATATATGTAATATTACATATAATATATATATACACACACACAGGGCATCAGAATTTCATTTTTTTAATGTGTACCAGTGTGTTCACAAAAAAATGGCAATAAAGGTAATCTTATCTTTTATTATGATAATGATATTTCACTAGTGGTATTATAATTGCCATCTTTAAGTGTTGAAACAACACTGCTATCAGAAGAATCTAGGTCTCTAATTTATTTCCATTAGCCAGACTAAACTAGGAGCTAAGAGAGCATATTATTCTATTTGTATCTCCCAAAATCAATTATCAGCTAGGAATGGAACATGACAGGGAGTGTATTGTGTTCCTGCCTTGCATGTGATCTTTCCACAAGCCTCTCTTATTCTGTAAAATCAGAATTCTGGTCTAGGTGAGCCTTTAGCTTACCCAGCACAATTCATACATATTTATGTAGGTTCCAGTAAAATTTGTATTGGTAAATTTGGACACTATAGATGTTTGATACAAGAACAGAACCAAAATTCAAGGTGATGTGGCATTTTCTATTGCCAATAATTTGATCTGAAATTCATAGATTGAGTGTTCATTATTCATTTCCAATGATGGACTGTTAACAGAGTTGTATAGTGTACTATATTAAAAAGTGCTTAGGTTCTTCTCCCCTGCATGACCTATTTATGCCACAATCCTATATACATACAGTCTAATAAATTATAATATACTTCCTCCTTGGTAAAAATATACATTAATTATAAACTGACAAATAATGATAGATTACAGGATTCTTCTCTCTTCTTACCCCTATATTTTAAATGCTCTGGGCATTAATTAATTTCCAAAATCATATAAACCCTCAGACATTTACCAAATTTCAAAGGATAATCCTTGAAGAATAATGCTCTGAAATAGAGAAGTAATCAATGTCCAAAGGGATCAATCACCTTATCCTCCTTGATGCAGGTAATCTGGAAAAACTGAGGACCACTGATCAATTTCCTTATCTTCACCAGTCCTGCCATTTTAGAAAGCACAGATTTAATGTCAAAGCACTAGTTATCTTGCCAAGCTTGTATCCCCAAAATGTAGTCCAGTTGTAAGATTTGTTCCTGATCTTCAGTTCTTCCATCCAGTTGAGGAACAGAAGACAGCATGTCATCTGACTGCACAAAAAGGGGGAAACAACCAGCAATAGCAGGTAGGGGAAAGAATGCTTGTCAGAGCTGATTCCCCTCTGCCTCCCGTGTTGCTATGGTGACAAGAGACGCTGTTGTTTGCTTGGGAGCCGTTGCCAAACCATTGAACAGGTACATTATGCTGAATTCTTGCCATTCTAAGAACTGATATTTCAAATCCACCTTTCCTTTTTATGCTTTTGCTTCTTAATCTTTTGTGCCTTTTTCTCCTGGTATAGTTAGGACTGCATAGCTCTGAAAAAAACAGAACACTTCATAGCTATTTATTCTGCAAAACCACACAACCATTTTATATTGCCATCAGAAGATCACCCTTGATCAGACAGAATTAGCCCTGTGTCATTTCTTGCCTACGTTTTAAGCAATCTATATAAATCTGCCCCATTCTGGAAAATATTGTAGTCAGATTTTTTTTTTACTAAGAATGGAATAGGATAGGATAGGATAGGATAGGATAGAATAGAATAGAATAGAATAGAATAGAATAGAATAGAATAGAATAGAATAGAATAGAACAGATCTTGGAAGTCTTCTGGTACAACCCCCCGCTCAAGCAGGAGAACCTATACCATCTCAGACAAGTGACTGTCCAGTCTCTTCTTAAAAGCCCCCAGTGATGGAGCACCGACGATTTTTGAAGGCAAGCTGTTCCACTGGTTAATTATCCTCACTGTTAGGAACTTTCTCCTTAATTCCAGGTTGCTTCTCTCTCTGATCAGTTTCCAACCATTGTTTCTTGTCCTGCCCTCTGGTGCTTTGGAGAATAATTTGACCCCCTCTTCTTTGTGGCAGCCTCTCAAATACTAGAATACTGCTATTATGTCACCCCTATTTCTTTTTTTTCTTTAGACTAGCTAAACCCAAGTCCTGCAGCCGTTCTTCATATGTTTTAGTCTCCAGGCCTTGGACCATCTTAGTTGCTCTTCTCTGAACTTTTTCCAAGGTCTCAACATCTTTTTTGTAGTATGGTGACCAAAACTGGTTGCAGAATTCCAGGTGTGGTCTCACTAGGGTTTTATAAAACGGTACTAATACTTTGCGTGATCTTGATTCTATGCCTCTGTTTATACAACCGAGGATTGTATTAATATTTTTGGCTGCTGCTGCACATTGCTGGCTCATAGTCAAGTGATCGTCCACTAGGACTCCAAGATCCCTCTCACAGTTACTGTTTTTGAGCCAAGTCTCACCTAATCTGTACTTATATCTTTGATTTTTCCTGTCTAAATGTAAAGCATTGCTTTTCTCCACATTAAAACTCAATTTGTTGGATGGGGCCCATTGTTCCAGTTTGTCAAGATCTTTTTGAATCCTGAGCTTGTCTTCTGGGGTGTTGGCTGTTTCTGCCAGTTTAGTGTCATCTGCAAATTTGATGAGTTCCCCTTGTATTCCCTCATCTAAGTCATTAATGAAGATATTGAAGAGTACTGGGCCTAAGATGGAGCCTTGTGGTACCCCACTGCTTACTTCTCTCCATGTGGATCTACTACCATTGAGGACTATTCGTTGAGTACAGTTTGTCAGCCACCTACAGATCCATCTGGTGGTGATGTTGTCTATTCCACCTTTTTCTGGCTTTCCAAGCAGTAGATTGTGGTCTACTTTGTTGAATGCCTTACTGAAATCAAAGTATACTATGTCCACAGCGTTTCGCTGGTCTTTATCAAAGAATGAAATAAGATTGGTTTGGCACGAACTGTTTTTAACAAACCCGTGCTGGCTACTGGTTATGACTTTGTTTGCTTTTAGTTGTTCGCAGATCTGTTTTTTTATTATCTTTTCCAGGATCTTCCCAGGTATTGATGTTAAACTGATTGTTCTATAGTTTCCTGGGTCCGTTTTTTTTTCCTTTCTTGAATATGGGAACCACATCAGCCTTTTTCCAATCCTCAGTACTTCTGTTGCTCTAGGATTTTTGAAAGATACGGTGCAATGGTTCTGAGATAAAATCTGACAGCTCCTTCAGAACTAAAATTGCTATTTTTCAAAGTAACTTTATTGAGCTTCCTCTACTGCATTTATCTGATTAGTTTAACCTTGGTCAATTATTGGTGGATTTCCCAAGAAATGTCTTATATCTTAAGGTGAAGGGTGGGAAATATATTCCAGGAGCTACTCATTGGTCTGTCAGAACACCACAATATTCTCTTCCTAACAAACACAAATTAGTGAGGACAAAGCATTTTTGTTAGCATCCAGGTTAGAGTAAGAGGTCAAGAACAATAAGGGCTGAGTTATATTATTGCTAGGGAGGAAAGGTCTTCATGAATCTCCACTTTATGTTCTCTGATAATTCTTCATATTCGCTGATGATCAACATAGCCACAATTTGCTCAACCCAGTTTTCTGGATTTGTGTAAAACTGAACACTGAACCATAATATATTTGGATAATATGCTAGGTATAACTTGGATATACAGTCTATTTAGTCAGAATGTCAAATCAATCCAGGCTTAATCTGTTCTTCCTGCAATTATATGAATTTATTCCACTTTACATTTCAACCTAATTTCCACCTATGCTTTTATAGTCCACTTATTCACCTAATATACTTATTCACCTATAGAAGAGGAGTGATATCAGTTTATATCCTCGCCTTTCTTAAAACTATAGAGAAGAAGGAGATGAAATTTCTTGAGGATATCTCCAATCATCTGGCAAAGATCCATTTCTGTCTCTCTAGGCATTCAATTTGCTTCTCAATAATTCATTCGAGATGTATATTCACATGATAGTTATCCATGGTCTTCTTGATTCATCTACTTTTTAAGTTTGTGCAACACACTGAATGGTCAGCTAATTGATGGTTCATCATATCTGTAGACACAGCAATTCTCAGGGCTGGTAGCTAATGTGTTGTTTATTTGTGATTTTACATGGAGATTAAATTCAGCCCTCATAGTTTGAAAATCATGATTTACGGCTCAGCGTATTGTATAAACTATTGTGGTTTCTTCCATATACTGTTAAACCAACTATGGCTTAGTGTATGCTGTGAAGTAAAACGAATCATGAGTAAATATATCATACATACATACATACACACATGGGTTTTTTTCTCATAGAACGCCCAGAACGGAGTTCCGGCACCTTTTTTGGATGGAACCTTGTAGGGTAGGCAAGGTGGGTTGTATGACGTGTGTGAATTCCGGCACCTTTTTTTTTTTTTTTAGAAAAAAAGCACTGCGTACATACATACATACATACAAAAAGTAGGAGCAACAACAGTTGCTGCAGTTTTGTAAAACTGTGGCAGCTTAGTGCCTATACAGCTTCTCACATATCTCTAATCTTATAATGGCTAGAGATTTGCTATTTTTTATTTGAAATTTGGAGATCTGGACTAATTACAATAGTGGACTCTTAAGAAGGTGACTGGGGCTAAAATGCATTTAATCCAGGACGGTAATTAACCCAGTTGTACACATCATCTCATAAAAGAAAATGAGACAGTAGGCAACAATGGCAGCTGTTAAAAATAGTTCCCTTTTTTTCTTGCTAACTACCCCTGGATCATCCAGCCCACTAATTTATCCTAGGTCAGTCAATAAACTAAAATTCTGGTAAGTAACTGATAAGCATCAAAAAATAATATGGAACTCACAAAACTTCAGGAGCATTTGGTGTCTTAACAGATGTTTCAGGATACCTTTTTCATACTGGTATTAACAATAAATAAATAAATAACCACATAAAACTCAGTCTGTTTATAAACTGATGAGAACAGTTGCACTATTAAAGCCATATTTGGCAGCACCCTATCTTAAGAGACTGAATAAATGGGTTTTCTATTATGGGAATATTTTCTTAGAGATTTTGCAGATTATATAGATTTTACAATTAAAAATAAATGCTTAAGAAAAATTCACAATTTGATTAACAGAGGAAAACCTTTTAAGTTGGTTATGGGAATGTTCACTAATTAATTAAAGTGGCAATCTTATGCATACATGTTTGTATGTAAGATCTAATATATTTGGTGCCACTCTCCTTTCAGTCATATATAGCTGATTTGGATATTATCAAGATAGAATCTACCCAATCAATGTCTGGAAACAAAGATCCAATTGAAGGTCCCCACCTATTAGGAATGCTGGCGGGAGGGAGCATAGGGGCATTCTCATCCTCCTGTAGAACAACTTGTCCAGGGGCAAATGTAGCCCCTTTTATTATGCTCCTCTGACTATTTCAAAAGCCCTTCAGTGATAAAGATGGCTTATTATGGTTGCCTGGGTGAAAAGCAGCATGCTATGAGGTTTGTAGCAATATTCTGATACTGTTATTGTGCTATTTTATGGTTATTGTTTATTGTATTTTGACTTGTAAACTGCCTAGATTTGATCAGATTGAAAGGGATAAATGTCATAAAAAATACATAAGAAAATAAGTAAGACTGTAAATGTGGCAGGCCTATTACTCATCAGACTTGGTATAATGGCTATTGCTACAGCATTTAAATCAGGGGGTAGTCAACCTTGGCTCTTTTATGACTTGTGGACTTCAACTCCCAGAATTCCTGAGCCAGGGAGTTGAAGTCCACGAGTCATAAAAGAGCCAAGGTTGACTACCCCTGAAATAGAAAGACTGCTAGGACAAAGCATATTTAAAAGAGAGAAAGTCCCTTTAACAGAGTGAGACATAATTCTAAGCAAGCATTCACAGCATTATACTATATGTGTTGCTGTGGATGTTTTGTACCAATGATTACATTTATCAAATTTCTGAGGTCCATATTTGTTGCATCCAGAGAACACTGAATACCCCTTTCAGGCTGGACACAAGAATAACTAAAAATGAGGTTAGGGCATGAAGGTGAAACTCCTAGTTGGAGCTCTAGTTCTTTCCTCCCAGGTTTACTTCTTCTAATAATGGCTGATGATTTTTCAGCAAGTTATATTACTGTCATAGAATAAAAATTAGAGAAATCTGAGCTATCAAAGGATTCACACAATTCTTTGATAGTACCATGCTAGACGTAGACTTCTGCAAAAATCCAGTGATGATGAGGTCTCCAGATGGAAGGGAACACTTAACCCAGGGAAGCAGTATCCCTAAATGAATGGCTGTAAATCGAGGACTACCTGTAATAAAGTATATATTTCTATATATGTGTTTACATTTATTAGTAGTGAACATTAATGATATTTTAGATTGGACATTAGATAATGTCATGTCTGTTCTTTGTTTGGTTGTTTTACAGCATAATGGCCAGCAGAAAGAAGGAATTTGCCTTGCAGGTTAGTATGAGATATTAGTCCCCCAGTGCAATTGTTCTGTATTTTCTGCTTGTATGAAGAGGACAAAAATGTCCCAGTACTTCTATATTTTTCCAGTGAAATCTACATATAAAACAGTAGAACACTATAGATTTCTAAATGACCAGTCTCCCAAATATGAAGTTATTCATTTTTAAGCTAATTTGATGATTCAGAAAAGAAATGCAAGTACTAATGTTAATCATGGCAGTGCAGAAATTGCTGACAAACTTCTACTTAATTTTCAGATTAAAAATAGATATTATTCTAATAAGGGCATTATAGTTTAACCAATGTTCTCATTTCAATGCAGGCATAATCTCTTGCTCAGTTTAACCTTCACGAAAAAGAAATTGTCCTTTAAACTCCTCTGTCATTGAGGTAGATAGTTCTACACTCTTATTTAGAGAATTGTGTCTGGTATATCCAGTTTGTTAAGCCATGGCTTGCTTAGCCATGATGCACTGATGAAACCATACTGGGCTGGGTTCACATAACTTGCTAAACAAAACCATATTGTGTTTTAGCACATATGGGTGAACCTGGCCCAGGTGTCAATTATTCAGGATCAGTCCAATATACATGCATTCTGACATTCATCTAAGCTACTCATGAAAATAATGTGAAGAAGAAAATCCTACTGATTTGTTTTAGTTATTGCAAACCCTTTAAGTAAGATGCCCTTAGTATGGAGCTGATTATGCCTCGTTACTCGTCCCCACAAATATTGTGGCTTTCTCCAAGTCCTCAAAATCTTCCCCAAAGAGAAATCAGATGTATTTGCTGTGCCACCTGCTAATATCTCATGTTAACAATTCCAGAGCAGATAACAATAAGAGAAGGCTAAGAAGATGAACAAACCTAGTAGTGTGATGGGCTTTTAGAGAATGTTGTGAAATAATGCAAAAGCTGTTTGTAACTCTAAATGTTTGTTTCCACCTGTACCACAGCATATCTGAAACATTCCTGATGGCATTTAGTAAATTTGTATTTGGATACACATTTAGGATGAGCAATGCATCAAGCAAAAGATGCATTAGAACAGTGGTTCTCAACCTGTGGCTCGGGACCCCATTTGGGGTCGATCGACCATTTCACGGGGGTCGCCAAGCAAGGCTGTCCGCCATTTTTTTGTCCGCCATTTTTTTTCCCCTTTTCCGGCGGGTGCCTTACCTCCCTTGAGCTGGGCCAGCTGGTGGTCGGCCTGCTCCGTCTCTGCCGCTTGCCAGCTACGCCTCGGCCGGCGCAGGGGGCGGAACCACGCATGTGCGGCGCTCCCAGACAGGGAAAGTCCTCGACTTACGACTGGTTGGGTAGTCCTCGACTTACAACCGGTTTAGTCCTCGACTTACGACCGGTTTAGTCCTCGACTTACGACCGGTTGGGGTCGCGGCATTAAAAAGGTTGAGAACCACTGCATTAGAATGAGTGGAAGGCCCTCTGCCTGCATCAGTCAGCAGCAGCCACAGCTTTTCCCAGGGCTGTTCAAATGCTTAAAACCCGATTTTAAACAGCATCTTTAAATTGTGACACAGAATCTTGAAAATTAAAAGTTGATCATGTGATAAACATCCCTATGTTACAGTTCTCTTATTCTGATAAATTATGGTCAGTACAAGGTATGATACAATGTATTAGTTTTTTAAGGTGCACATGTCTCTGTTGGCTTTGCTTCAACAGAGTAACAGAGCTATACTTCTGGAAATATTTAATTATGGAGTTATAGGAATATCTTTTGTGATTTCTTTATTTATATAAATGATTCCATAAGGGATATAATCTCTATAAATCCTGCCATCATGTGGCCAGAAGAAGAAATTGATTATTTTTCAACTCTGCCAACTATTTCTATTCAAGAAGACCTGTTGGTTTTAGTGAATTTTTCTGAGGTGACTCTGAACCAGCTACTTAGTGACCTTAAAGTGATCCGCCATATACAGAATGCAATATTCAGATTGTTAAAGCTTTGAGATCTGATGTTCTGAGACTGAACTTTTTTATTCAGAACAAAATTAATTGAACAAAAGTTCCTTCCCAGTGAGGAACATGGTGATGTCTACACCCACATCATCCAATAATATAACTGTACAAATAGTCTTTGCCTTTGATGCTTCACAAATTATTTTGCCACACTATATCCAGATTCCATGGGTCAGTTTGTAAGTAACATGTTTCTATAAAATGCTTAACCCAATTTCCTTAGTGGGTGTTTGGCAGCATACAACAATATTAAATTGCTCAAACCTCTCCATTTTATTGGAACATAGAACCACGGCTCATTTTCTACTTTTTATGTGCCTTCTATCCAGTGGTGGGATTCAACCAGTTATGATAAATCTAAGTTCTTCTGTGGCTGCTTGTGGCCACACGACACGTGGCACATTGTGCTGCTGCTACTGCTCGTGGCAGGATGCTGTGTGGCACTTTGTGCCAATCATGTTGGTACTTCCGCTCATGGCAAGACACCGCATTGCTGTTTGCAATGATCGTGCCGCTGCCGCCACTCACAGCAGGACACCACGCCCTTCGTGCTGATTGCACCCCTGCTGCTGCTCGTGGCAGGATGCCATGTGGCTCTTCATGCCAATTGTGTCAGTGCCGCTGCTCGTGGCAAGAGGCCACGCAGCGCATCATGCCAATCGTGCCACTGCCATTGCTCATGGCAGGACTCCGCTTGGCTCTTTGCACCGATCACTCTGGTGCCGTTGCTTGCTGCAGGAGGCCGCAAGGCTCATTGCGCCATTTGGCTCAAGCGGCAGGACTGGTGCGAGCAGCGCAATGTGCTGCATGGTCTCCTGCCGCAAGCAGTGGCACTGGTGGGATTGGCATGATGTGTGTGGCCTCCAGCGGCAAGCAGCAGCACCGGCACAATTGCAGCCGAAACCGGGGTCCTACTCCTACAGTGAAAAGATGGTTCAGGATAAATGACACAGCTGATGATGCTCAGATAAAAGCAAAGAAAATTGCAAGTGAGGATGCCAATCAAGAAGCAATATGGAAATATCTTAAATAATAGTTTTATTGTTTTTTGTCAGGTATTATTTAATATTTTTCATTAATATTTAAAAACGCTTTCTTATAATCTAGTTTTGTGTACCTCGTTTATTGTTCTTATTTAAGTATTAAATGCGTGAAATAATAAACTACCTTTTGGTATATCGTTTTTTCATACTTCAAACAGTCATTAGGGCAGAGAACCGGTTGTTGGATTGTTTGAATCTCACCCCTGTTTCTATCACATAATTCCTGCTGACAGACTCTCCAGTCAGTTAGGTAAGCAGCAGGAGGAGGTGGTTAGCTGCTGGATGGAAAGCAGGGCTTCTGGGAAGGGAAAATGTATTCTACGCTTTCAGTCACTCTTTCTCTTCTGTTTTTCTTGGAGGATAGCTTATCAAAAGCTGGCTAGTTGAACTGTTTCGCCCTTTTCAGGACATGCTTAGCTTAAACTTGTCAATAACTCAGAAAAAGTTGAGAAAAAGTAAAAACCTTTAATTTCCAAGACAGTGAGAATTCTGATACAACTCTATCATGCATATTGTGTTTCTGATAGCAATATAAGTTAATGTATAATTTGATTTTGATAATTACATATATGATGTAAATTTCAGTAATATAATTTCATTAGCAAGCTTTGATTTTGATATTTTTTCTAGTATTCAAGTCTACTAAACATTTTCTTAGCAATATTTATACTTCAGAGATAGATATTATTTCATCAATTTAGCGTTCGCTGACGAACAAGCATTTACTAAAAGTTCCATAGGCAGAGCCACACATCCAACTGTGCAATGTAAACTTTGTAACACAATAAATGTTTTATTATTATTTATGTTGAATGCCATTACATTCCATGTGATGTTTCTGAAATATTTTGTTCTTTTACAGATTAAAATACATATTTTATATTTTAATTGTGTTGCTGCCTTAATACAACAGAAATACTTGACCTGCAAATAACATTTTATAAAGTCAAATGTAATATTTGCTAATTTAGATTTGGATTGATTTAGCACTAATCTCTTGCTTTTACAATAGAGACATGGCTATTGCTAATCTTTCAGCAGCCTATCAGCTCCCTAACAGTAGGCTTAAATATATTTACTTTCCAATAACACTCTGGCACACAGTAAGAAAATGGTTCACAAATATTTTTGCTATGTATCCTAACATTTCCAATGATATTTTTCTTCATTACCAGTTTGCATTTTTGTCCAAATAATTTTTAATATGTTACTAAATTATGACTTCATCTTCTACAAGTAGTTTTTAGTAACACAAACATGCATTTTTTTACATATTAGCCCATCAAATCTTTCTTCAGGAAGCTATGCTTTAAAAAGCAATTTTGCTTTATTGCCGGGTTTCTCAGTAATATGGTTTAATTTTCACACAGATGGTTGTCAGTAATCAAGAACATTGGGAAGAATTTCTGGGGTCCAAAGGATTGATTGGTAAGATCTTGAATTACAATTATTTGATGGGGTTCATTTCTCATTTGTTCAGTAACATTAATGTTCAGTCCATTATAGTACTGTAGTATGAATCATACCTCTGCTAAGTCATGCTACACAATAATATCTCTGAATGAACATGCTAACAAATGGAAGAATTTCCTTGGCAACAGCAAGTTATAGCTAAACCTGAATGGCAACTCTCCAATTCTATTAGCACTTTGGGGACACCCATTTGTAGGGAGGAACATCAACAGAAAAAATGCTTCTTTGGGTCGAAACAGAATTTGTTGGTATTTTCTGTGGTATCTTCCAAACCATCAAAACAACTTCCTATCTAAAACTTGTAGCAAATAGAAAAGGGTGTCTGTAGGCATTTATTAGTTCTATCAGACAATTGTAATAGTTAACTCTTTTCATTTCTAGATATGTGCTTGATTTCTGGCATTATTCTGACATGCCACTGTTCTGCTGACACAGGTTAATTTCTTTGCAGTAGTAGATGCTTATCAAGGCTGGTGTGGACCATGTAAAACAGTTGTCAATCTCTTCAAGAAAATAAGAAATGAAGTTGGTGGTGACCTGCTGCATTTTGCTGTGGTAAGAAAAAGCTTCAGATCTATTAAAACAGTCATTAAATCCCACGGGCATTCACGAGCATTCCCAGAAGGGATCAAAAAAGTTAAGATGGTAAATGTACCATCTTGTGAGCAAATCTCCATCCCTTTTTTAACATGGGCCACGTGTATGTGAAGAGAGTCAGAGGATCAGTTATGCAATCACATTCACCATTTTGATTTCTTAATCTCCTGCACAGATGTTCTGTTCCAATCTTTAACAGACATGTAGATATAAAATGCAACATGCTGTAATTTACTTTATGGGGTGGCTATTTTTTACGGAGCCAGGCATCAGAAGAACACAAGCAGTGCCTTGCTGGATTGGACTCCTGGCCCATTTAGTCCAGCAGGTTATTCTCACAGTGGCCAACAAACTGCACAAGGAAGCCCATTAGTGTCCCAGTAGATAGTCTTTAGAGGCAGCCACCTTGCCATAAAGGTTATTAGTCCATGATCCACAACTCTGTTATGCAATGTACCATGTTATGTGATACTACAAATACAAAGAAATAAATAATAGGGTTACCAGTTGTGGACTGCCGAAAAATTGGAGCAAAGAATTAGGATTTTGGTATCCTTTTTTTTCAAAACTAGTTCATCTAGTTTTTTACAGCACAAATCCAATGTATATGTACTGAAAAAGTGACTCATGACCTTTTTTCACTCTTGAGATTATTGCAGCATCCCCAAGGTCATGTGATCAAAATTCAGATGCTTGGCAACTGACTCGTATTCAGGACAGTTGCAGTGTCCTGGGGTCATGTGATTACCTCTTGCGACCTTCTGACAAGCAAAGACAATGGGGAAGCCAAATTCACTTACCAACCATGTTACTAACAATTCACTTAATTGTGGCAAGAAAAGTCATAAAATGGGGCAAAATTCACTTAACGCTTAAATGTCTGTCTCACTTAATAACAGACATTTGGGGCTCAGTTGTGGTTGTAAGTCAAGGACTACTTTGCATTGCATTGCATTGTAGATTGTCTAGAACAGACCGAAATAGAGGGTGCTACTAAAAAAATTAAGGTCCTATGCCATGAAGGTTTTATAGATGAACACCAGCACTTTGAATTGCATTCAGAAACCCACTTGTAATTGAGGCATTTGGCTATCTGAATGGCATGCTTATACTTTATTAATTTAATTAATCAAATTTTCTGGGTCTACAAAATGCAGTGCAAATATTGTAGTTTAAATATGGTTACCTTATTTGTGGTTCAATATGTTGCGCAAACACAGTCAATATATTAGTAAAACAGTATACTTAGCAGAAGAGCATTAAAAAGTCCTTTCATAACACACTAATGCATTGCTAATATGCTAGGCAATCATGCTTTTACTTATTAAGGAATATTTTCTTGCTTGCACTGGATGTCAAATTTTGAATGCCGTGAAGTTACAGACATTTATTTTATTCTGTTTTCTTGTCTGCTTTTCATTTAGGCTGAGGTAGATTCAATTGATGCTCTAGAGAAATATCGTGGAAAATGTGAGCCAACGTTTCTGTTTTATGGAGTAAGTTAGTATCAAAGGCCAATTTCATTAGACAATATTCCCATCAGTATTATTTTGTCTAATAAACCTTGCTGCCAGATTTGTTTAAAAGACAGTACATATACTTCCAGAAATATCTAACATGCTCATTTGATTATTCTCATTAATTTGTATGTAGAGATGTATATTATAGCCGGAAAGCATAGCATCATATATGTATTATCCTGATAAGCAACTTGTATATATCATAGAGCTCCCACTAACAGGGATATTGTATTAATTGTACATTATGTTTTATGTTATGTTATGTTATGTTATGTTATGTTATGTTATGTTATGTTATGTTATGTTATGTTATGTTATGTTATGTTATGATAACATTTCATTATTTTAATACATTTTACAGTTATTGCATTGGCTATTGCTGTTGCTTTTGTACACCATTTTGTCAAATATATGGGGCTTGTCAAGAATTTCTTATAAAGAATTACATCCCTATTTATTTATTTATTTGATTTATATCCACTTTTATTTTTCTACAACTCCCCATGATATACATAATATTCCCCCCTGGGTTTTGCTCTACAACAGCAATTTTGTGTGTCAGGTTGGACTGAGAGAGAGTGACAGGCCCAATGTTACCCAGCTGGTTTCCATACCCAAGGGAAGTCTAGAATTCCCCATGGTCTCACAATTTCTAACCCAACCATTATACCAAACTGGTTCAAATAAATTTCCTTAATTTATCATGAGATTGTCAATTAATTTATCACCAGTTAAATCTGCAGACATTTATATATTAGCCATTTAAAAAAAAATACGAAAAAGATTTACATTCTTCAGTTTTCTTTCTTTGCCTTATTTTCTCAATCTTCTGCTAAATTTGACTTTTTTCCTCATTTGATATCTGTACATATTAAGAATGCAACTCTTTCAATGTTTATAATAACACATTTTAAATGGTAAAATCAGATCAGAAGTCTTCTATTGACAATAACAGTGTATGCGTGTTGACATGAACTGCATTTGTAAAATACAGTCACCCCTTTCTGTTTGAATTCAGGGGGGAGAATTGGTAGCTGTTGTAAGAGGTGCAAATGCACCATTGTTACAGAAAACCATTCTGGAGCAGCTGCAAGCAGAAAAGAGAGTCTTGAATCATGGAGCAGAGAGAGTGGTGGTAATTACAAGCCTTGTCATTTAATTACCATTAGAATGATAGTGCCCCTTGAGAGGAATGGAGATTCTTGAAAAAGTATTCTTCTTGTCTAGAAGAATAGTGGTATTTTTAATAATGGCTGATATTGGAGCTATAGTTCCTAGGAATCATGGGATAGGAACTCTTGAATTCTGGTAGTAGTTCAGAATGTTGGATTGAATCCTGTCTCAGAGCTTACATTTAAATTAAATTTAATTAAATTTAAATTAATTACATTTAGTATGGTTGGGGGTAGTGCTATTGGCAGAATTCTCTAAGTCACTGCTGCTATTCAAGGTTAAGTTTGTGGCCCTACCTAGCGAGGTAATTACTTAAGCTTGTCAATAAACCCAGTGCATTTTACAGTAAATATATGAAATACTTGCATTCTGTAGGAGAAAAAAGTCACTAATTAAAAATAGCTGCAATTGATTGCTGAAAAAACAATGTTTGCTTTCTAATATAGTCTATAATTTGCAATATCTTACATAATGAGGCTAGATCCATGATGAAGCCCTCCCTAAACAAGAAGAAAGTGCCACTGTTGGAGAAGGGCTGGAAGAAGACAGTGAGAGTGAAGAAGCAGGTACATTGTTCTAATTTATACAGAGAGACATAACCACTGTCATTAAAATTCTACCTAGTGTGGAATTCTTTCAGATACTTCAGGTTCTATCGATGTTCTTGCTACTTAAGCTTTCCCCCACCCAGTATCCTCCAGATGTGTGTTACATGCTGGCTGGAAATCATGAGTGCTGCAGTCTAAGATGCATTGAAAATATTTAAAAAGTCATTTTTACACAACAGTATTATTCCTCTCAGGGATCATACTTGCAAAAAAAATAGCTTAGTATCAGTTATCAGCAGTTATCTCATCTGAGCTTTGAATGTTTTGTACTAATTTTTCATTCAATTGTTTCTGATTGAAAAGCTAAAAATTATTTTCATAGCAAGGAAATATCTTGTATATGATATCTTATTGTCTATATTGTGCAACTCTCTTACAGACAACCTGGATCAGTGATTTTCAGCAGAAGAGAACTGATGTTGTTGTTTTGTAGATCTAATAGATATCCAGTAATGAATCAAATTTGGTTTGCAGAACAGAATTGTTATAATTAATCTCATAGCATCTTGGTTTTATCAGTGGAATTAAATTTCTAACTAATTTTCTAGCATTATTTTCATAGGGTCTGAAATATTGGTCAAAATATAAATTCACAATATTTAATTATCATAATAGTTCTGAGGTCCTTGGAATTCTCTGAACTTGGTTGTTTGCTTGTAGACATTTCATTAACCAACTAAGTAACATCATCAGCACTACTAAGTATAGAGTTTGCTCCCTGTTTATATACAATAGCTTGCCCTGCCAATGTTGGTAGTGGTTTCTTGATTAGGGCAGTGCTTTTTTTGTAAAAAAAAAAAAAAAAGGTGCTGGAACTCACACACGTCATACAACCCGCCTTGCCTATCCTACAAGGTTCCATCCAAAAAAGGTGCCAGAACTCCGTTCTGGGCGTTCTATGACAAAAAAAGCCCTGGATTAGGGTATTGTTTTTCAACCCAGTACTTGCATTCTGAAAGTGAGGTGACAGTTCTGACAGTTGGTCAAAAGAGGCTGTCAAAGTCCTGTCCCAGTATCTGAAGCATGTTGGCCTAGACGGGGGTAAAAACATTTTCAGCTCAATCCTACCAGATTGAGTGGCTGCAGGTACTGAAGCCACCTAGTTCCAGGATATTCCATCTTTGATCATTCAAAGATGATGCACCGCCTGGGGGTCTCCATGAACTTACAACTCCTATTCAGTGAGAAGTTGGGCAGTGAGAGAAGGAAGGCTTTTGCACCGCTTCATCTTGTGTACCAGCTGTACTTTTTCTGGATCAGGAGGTATTCCTTGGTTTGTTCATGTGACACCTCGGCTTTGCAAACTGATTATCAGTTTACTTTCACTGCAATTCAAGATGTTAGTTACGACATAAAGCCTTACATGGAATGGGGCCTGGTTACCACTGTCTATTTTCCATAGTATCTATTTGGCCAAATTGGCCTGACAGGGTCAGCATTCTTTAGGTTTCTTTGAAGAAACAATGCAATACATCCAGGAAATGTACCTTCTGTGTCAGTTTCTGTGCCTTCTACTAATGTGGTAAGACCATAAACTTTGTTGTTTTCCTAGGCTTTGGAGTAGAGTGATTAGAGCCTGCTCCACTGGATGTTAGATACTGGTAGAAAGTTTTGGAGTGTCTGTCAGATTTGCCATCTTCTTCTTTTTTAAAAATATAACATAGTTTGGTTTTGTTGTACAGGTAGTCCTCGAATTACAACCACAGTTCAGCTCAAAATTTCTGTTGCTAAGCTAGACAGTTATCAAGTGAGTTTTGCCCCATTTTACAACCTTTTTGCCACACTTATTAAGAGAATCACTGCAGTTGTTAAATGAATTATACAGTCATTAAGTGAATCTGGCTTCTCCCATTGACTTTGTTTGTCAGAAGCTGGCCAGGAAGGTTACAAATGGTGATCCCATGACCATAGGACAGTGCAATTGTCATAAGTAAACACTAGTTGTCAAGCACCCAAATTTTGATCACTTGATCAGGGAGATGCTGCAATGGTCATAAGTGCGAATACCGGTCATAAGTCACTTTTTTCAGTGCCATTGTAACTTCAATGATCACTAAACAAATGGTTGTAAGTCGACAATTACCTGTATGTGATTTTATATTTTATAGATATATATTTGCCTCAAGTCACTTGGAGTTGGGTGGCACCAAAATAAATAAGTAAATATGTATATGTTTTAAAGTTATATTTTTCTCTCATACTTTATTTGTAAACAATAAACAAGTGCAAATGATTTATATATGCTTTTCTTTTCCACATTTTTCATTTATTGTTATGCTATATTACATCAAAAACCAGAGAGAACACAAACGATCATTTTATTAATTCCAAAGGTAGCAGATTACAGCGAGTTACTGGTCTCCTACATCCAGAATGCCCAGTATAAAAGCTACAAAGTTACATTGCTCTTATAAAGAACTTTGATCAAATATAATTTCGGTATGCCCCTATATACCAGTAGAAGATCCTAACTATGAATATGGGGTATGCCAGAAGAAACGTAAATGGGAATGTAGTGGACTTGACGTATTTAAGCAGTACATGTGTGAGAAAACAAGACCTGAGATTAAGAATGATCAAAAATGATTGGGTGCTGAATGAATGTGGATTAATTCCCAAAGTGAATGACCAATACAAAAGAAAAACATTAAGATTGGTTGGTGAAGATCTGAACCACAAAATAAACATGTGAAACAGGAATGAATAGGTTGAGGAGATCCTCAAATGATAGCAGTGTGAAATATAAAAAACAAATAGTAGTATATAGATACCATTTTGTAGTCCTAACAAGGATTCCTAAAGCAGTATACATACTGAAAAAAGAATTGAATACAAGGAAAATGAAGAATATTGATTTAAAACAGTTCATTGCTTACTGAATGTTACAAGTACTTGCATAAAAATGATTTATGTTGACGTAGATGCATATAAAATTAAAATGCACCAATATATTAATTATGGCATTGTTTGAATCCATTCCCATTCAGAGAAATAACTGAAATTGAAATCCATTGAAAGCAATGGGATATATTTTCAGGCAATTTTAAGTACAGGATGGCATCCTGAAATGGTTTTACGTTATCACTAAGGGAGACAGAATAGGCTTTGTAGCCCAAGATGTGCCCCTTTTATTGCATACATTTGTAGGTACTGTATCACTGCATTGCAAAAACTGTCTTTCAAATGCCTTATGCAGGACGCGGACCGGATGTGTCACGCGCAGGCCACGCCCACCCCGGCTCCGCAAAGGCAAAAAAAGTCGCGATACGTCACGTGACGCGATCGCGTTTGACACCCGTGCCTTATAGCTGTTTTGGATTGGCAAGGGTAAATTTCACGCAAGCGCTTGCATCTTTCGTTGATGCCAGAAGAGGGTGCTATATAAACTAGGCTCGGTTGATATGAGTCAGGGTGAGCGCTTTAAGAACGCGCCGGGCGAAACCAGCTTCTTCGACTTCGGGCGGAAGTGAAGCCTGGAAAGGGTCTGGGGGTGTGGCAGACGCTGCTGCTACCACAACAACCGAGTGTCCAAAGAGGTTCCTGGGAAAGTGGTTTGGTGAGTCGGCTTTCTTCTCTGCTCGCTGGGGGACAGGGGACCGGATGGCTCGCTGCCGAGGCAGGGAGCCGTGGCTGGAGGGAACCGCGAGTTTTTCTCCCGAGAACTCGAGAGCAGTAGCTCTCTGTCGGTAGCCGGGGCACCCAGGAAGCCGAGCCTTTCATGTAAAGCAGCGGACCTTCCTTTAAAGCGGCTGGAAGTGCCACGTTCTGTATCGCTCGTTTGTTATGTATTGCATTTATTATTTTTATTTCCTTGCAGTCTTTTCATCCTTCATGGTCTTGCATGGCTGAAGCTGGTTTACGCGTTGTTGATGCTTTAACAATGGATTCTTACATTCGGCGGGTGATTGGATTGAATGGCCTCTAAAGTCCATTCCGAGCCTTATACTCTGTAATAAAATGATTCTGTAAAATCAGATGTTTTTAAAACATGGTGGAGGAATATCTATTCGTGTGTTTAAATCTCTTAAGTAGTGTTGAAGGAAAAGTCTTCATCATGGTTCAGTCCAAGCTGGGAATAAACAACATGGTGACTGCTTTAGAAAGAAGGTTGCAGTTTATTGAAGAGGAGAGCCAGACAGAAAGATGGCTCTGGAAGAAAAGAGAGAGAGAGAGCACATGTAGGGAGTGGGTTGTTATACCTTTTTGAGCCTTTTGTTTGGAGTTGTTCCTGTGGCATAGTGTCCAATATTCTGTGCCAATTCTTCTTAAATGTTGGATGTCACTTTGAGCTACCAGTCAGGTTTTGAAGCACATGCCTCTCAAAATTTTTCACACCCATGGTCTTCATCAGTGCATAACCACTGGCTGCCCATTTTCAAGGGTTGTTTCCTGCCTTAGCTCTTAGTTCAGTGCATCCAGGTTTGTAATGTCCAATTGAGGTTAGCCAGTATGCAAGCCAGGCTATTAAATTTTCTTAAATTGCACATAGTGATCCCTAGGACTCCCAATCTGAGTCCGCCAGTGCAAGATATTCAGGGGGTTAGGTTTGGAGATCTCTTTTCTGCTACTTCCCTAGTTAGGGCATATGAATTGCAAATCACCTGAGGGGGGCTGGTTCTGTCCCTTAGAATTTTGCTAGAAGTTGTTCCTACAAAGTTTTAATGACACAGGGCAAGAATCAGGTTGGAGCTTTACTAAAGGTAGGTGATGTTGTGGCTCCGTCTTGTGAGCCCCTCTTATCGGAGGAAGAAGACTCCGAACATGAAGGAGAGGAGATGGCCAGGCCTCCCTCTCTAGGACCCTCCTCTTTGGCAATGCCTCAGGTGTCTCCCGATGGAGAAGAGAGTGACCAGGAGCCAGGTGGTTCTGAGATTGGCCAGGAGCCAGGTGTTTCGGATAGTGAGGAAGAGAAGTTGTGGCTGGATCCATGCCAGCGTAGGAGTGACAAGCGTGCGCAGCAGAAAAGGAGACGTGCCAGAGATTAAGCTGAGTCACTGGACCACACCCCACAGGCTATAAAAGGGAGGTGGTGGCTTTTTGGACTCTGTGACGGACAAAGCTGAATCTCTGGCGAAGTAGTTTGCTGTGGACTTAATTTTCTAACTGTGTGTATCGTTTTTGTTCTCTGAGTAAAAGTCTTGGCAGGCAGCTACAGAGCTGCTGCCAAGTTTTCTTATCTGTGGATTGAAGTGTGGAGAAGTTCTTTAACCCTCGGCTGGCTGTTTGGGTGTAGGTGTCCGACGGGGACAGAACAGGTGAAAGAGATAGACTCAGTGTGATTATGAATGGTGTGTGTGTGTGTGTGTGTGTGCAGCTACTAATACAAACAGGCAATACAAACATTCTGGATAAATTTCCCTCCCACCAGATAGAAATCCAAGGGGGTCAAGACTTGCTGAGCCTTTTGTTTGAAGTTGTTCCTGTGGCATGAACTTTGACCTGAGTCTGAGTGTGCCTTTCTGGTATTCTGATGGTGGTGGTTAATCCTATTATTTCCCAAAGGTCAATCCTGCTTCCCTGTGGCTGTGGCTGATGACTCTTAGATTTTTGGTGTGAGGGATTGTTGATTCTAGGGATCTTTCTTCCTAATCCCAGTTTCCTGACTCCAGTCTTTCTGACAAGATTATCACATCTGCAATTCTGCAGACTTGGTTTCTGTTTGGGATAGAGAGACTTGGGGGCGGGGTTGGTTTCTGCTTTTGAAATCTTTTAGGGAAATATATTCTGCCTTTTAAATATTTCTAAAAATATTTCTTTCTCTGGGGGGGTGGGCTGACTTCCCACAGTAGGAAGGAGGCAATAGCCAACCGCCTCCGGAAAAAAATCTTGCCAAGAAAACTTGCAGGGTCTGAGAATCAGGCAAGATTGAATGGAAAACTAAAGACGTATGAGTATTTATCCTCAAGTACTGAAAAACCTGCTAATAATGTGGCCGAACCTTTATAAAGTATCTTTAAGAAATCCTAAAGAACAGGAGATGTGTCAGGCAAATTGATGGAAGGGAGAGATTTTTGTATGTTTAGAAAGGGGAAAAAGAAGGATCTGGGGAGCTACAGATCTGTCAGTATGATATCAGTACTTGGGAAGATTCACCTTACTTTTTTTAATATGGCAGTTTCCTACATAGATTACAAAGATGCTGTATGCATAGTATATATTGATTTCAACAAAATATTTAAAGTATCCATGACATTCTGATTTGTAAGCTATTAAAACTTAGACCTGATGATATTATATTTAAGTGGGTCCACAATAGTACTCAAAGAGTAGTCATTAATGGTTCTTTATCAAACTGGAATGAATTATGAAGTGCAAACCTTATTTTTTGTTGAGTTTTGGAGATTGGAGTCACTATTTTGTAATGGTTCCATTCCTTTGGAATAAACATGGTTTTAATCAGCTGTGGATGGAAGGAGAGGTCATCCCAGTTTTGCTCCCTTGCGTTGTGTCTTAGGGTTAACTTCTCTCTCTCCTAGTTTTCAATTACATTAAGACATTGATACAGGCCATCCATTAGTTCAGGGCATAATATTAGTACCAATGATACCCAATGTTATAGAGCTACCCCAGACTATGCTGGCAATGCTGTTGATGTTGTGCGTTTGTGTGTGATGTTTGTTAGGGTCTGTGTCAGTCCTTCAAGAGAGGCTAGATCAGTGGTTCTCAACCTTTCTAATGCCGTGACCCCATAATACAGTTCCCCATGTTGTGGTGACCCCCAACCACTTATACATCGCCGGGTGCCAGGGGCGTGGCCAAGTGGGCGTGGCCACCAAGTGGGCGTGGCCACCATGTTGTGTAGGCAGAATCTGCCCAATATTTGCTGAAATACATTGCACTCAGATT
>NW_015386576.1:1326021-1343613 GCF_001527695.2 Protobothrops mucrosquamatus | reverse complement strand
CCTGCGCTCTTCACACGCCTCCTGCAGGGCATGTTTGGTAAAGTTCCTGCATGCAGGCTGCCGCCAAGCAGAGGGAGTAGCACAGCTAAGGAAAAGGGTAAAAAAAAATGGCGGACGGCGTTGTTTGGCGACCCCTGTGAAATGGTCGTGCGACCCCAAATGGGGTCGCGACCCACAGGTTGAGAACCGCTGGGCTAGATGAAGAAACAGACATTGCAAGGATTTTAGGAATATGATCTGTTTTTATAGGATATAGTAATAGGACCTTGAAAGCATCTTCAAGTTTCTCTGTCTCCCATCTATCATCAAACAAAATCAAGATGGGATACTTTCTCACACTAGTTTTACTCTGATTCTGGATTTTTTAAATGGCTTATTCGTTCTATTTCCTCTAAATGAGTTTCATATTTTCCCTAAAGCCATTTCTAAATTGCTTTAAAGACTCTGTCAGCTTACTGTTCTCTTGATGGGAAAGCATTATTCTTCAAGAAACAAGTTTGTGATTTAGACCTCCTGGACTTATTACTTTTGTTGATGACCTGTTCTTGAATTTGCTTTTGTTGTAGACAGACTAGGTTCTACTTTGATTTCACTATGGAAGATGCTGAAGACAGGGTTCTTTTCCGTTGATTTGTTGATTGCTTTTTTATTTGTTTTTACTGTGGATGTTTTATTGTTATTTTGCCTATCGGATATTTTATGGTTTACTGTACATGTTTTATATGCTACAACATCGGTAATCATTAAAAATCTTAAAGATTTGGTGATACAAAAGTTGAAAGAATGACTGAAGCCCTCCACTTTTGCCCAGGCACACTGGTATTTCATCTGAAACCACTGCTGTGGGTGTAGTATCACAACTGACTTCTGAATATTAGAACACATCTGATTCATAGTAATATGTATCAGCTTTACTATTACTTTACTATTACTATTCTACAATTTGCATTTGTAAAAGTACTGACATATTAATTAGAAGTTTTTTTTTTGTGTTGTTTTTTAACATGCTGTGAGCCGCCCTGAGTCCCGTGGGGAGAAGGGCGGCATAGAAGTTGGAAATAAATAAATAAAATAAAAAAAAGTGCCATAAATGATAAATTTGTTTCTATATTGTTAATTGCAGACTATGTCAATTAAAGTGTTGGGCAGAAACACTTTAAAGTTTGTATCAACTGGCTGATTATTATTGCTGGAAATTCAAAAGATGGAGGAAGCTTTCAAAACTGGGACTCAAAGCCTTGATCCAGATCAAGGCTGTTTCTCTATGATAGATGCATCCAGTCAACAAGAAGCCCCTTCTCCCAAATTATCTATTACTGAATTGAGCAAAGAGTTAGAATCAAAGAGTGAGCTGGTAAGTTGTAGGTATATATTACTATTTGCAGAACAGATCTTATTTGAAAACAATTCTGCATTTTTCACAGATTTTTTGGGGGGAGGAGGGATATCTATTATGTTGTCTTTCATATTACAGTATGTAATATGTTCATACTGTGTTCATAAGTGTTCATAATAGTGTTCATAATAATGGTCGGAATAAATTTTATTCATTAGAATAACCCATTTCACATTTTTGTTATTAATCACATTTTAATGTTGCTGATTCTTTAAACATTTGGATCAAACCATAAATACATAGACATATAGAGAAACACAGATACACTCACACACATACACATACACATACACATACAGAATGCCATGCATGTAACTGAACTTTCTTGCCATGACTATTTGAAATGTGATATTGCATATATGTACTGCTTGTATGTGTTTTGTATAACAGAGCATAAAGAAGCTGTAAGCCATACATATGAAAAGTAGTCTTGGTTAATAACCAGATAATTATTTTTTTAAAATTAGTCTGTTCATATGACATGCTACACCATGGTTTGTTTAAGCATAGGTTGTTGCCTAAAGTATAATCCTTTCAAAATACATTTTCCTTTTTTCCTTTTTCCTTTTCTTCTGCCTTCCAGTCACTTTTGACTGCTGGCTAGTCCCTGGATTCTTCCCTGTTGTTTTCTTGGCAAAACTTTGGAACTGGTTTCCCATTGCTTTCTTCCTAGAGAAAGAGTGACTGGCCCAAAGTCACCCAGCTGACTTCACACCTAAAGCAGGAATAGAATTCATGATCTCCCAGTTTCTAGCCTGGTACCTTAATCACTACATCAGGTGGCTCTCTCAGATAATATCTTGAACCATAATTCATTCACAGTGTTGAATTCTCACAAGATATGTCTAAACCAAGCAGCAAAATGATTTTGAATGAAGTGTGAACCCACATTTAAAAAGGCAAGCCAACAGGGCTTCAGAGTGCTGCATAAATACAGGTTGTCCTCAACTTATGACCGTTCATTTAGTGATTATTTGAAGTTACAATAGCACTGAAAAAGTGACTTATAACTGTTTTTCATGCTTACGACCATTGAGGCATCCCCATGGTCAAAATCCAGACCCTTAGCAACTGACTCATATTTATGATAATTGCAGTGTCCTGGAGTCACGTGATCACCTTTTGTGACCTTTTGATGAGCAAAGTCAATGGGGAAGCCAGATTCACTTATCAGTGCTGTTACTAACTTAACAGCTGTAATGATTAACTTAACAATCGTGGCAAAAAAAGATTGTATAATGGGGCAAAACTCACTTAACAAATATCTCACTTAGTAATAGAAATTTTGGGCTCAATTGTGGTGATAAGTCGAGGTCTACCTGTAAAAGTTCAGAAGCTGCCTATACCATTCCCTGGCTCAGATTTTTTATTTATATGCTTTTGAAAACTTTATTTAGAAAGTGTTAGTTTTAGAAAGAGAATAGTCATGAGTATGATAAATTGTGCTATGAAAAGCTGACAGCTTACATCCTGAAAATAAAGTTTAAAAATATTTCTTTTCATTTCTTCATCTAGATTGATGACAAAGAATTTGATATTCCTCAAGTTGATACTCCTCCAACATTAGAAAGTATTTTAAATGAAGTAAGTTGCCAAATGTGGTATTCATTTCCTTTTCACCTTTTCTGCCACAAACATCTGATTTTTTATTTGCTAGAATATAATGCTATGATCGAACTATTTTAGTAAATGAAAACAGGGCCCCTAAAAGATGCATGCTAATTTAATAAGGATTGCATTTATTTATGGGTTTTTTTGTCTGTCTCCCCCCCCCTCCCCCCGAAATGTACTGTTTCATAAGCAAGTCCTGTGTTTATGCCCTATCTCCAGAAAAGTGCTTTATGTGTTCCTGGGAAATACAAAAAATCCCAAACTTGATATAATCAATACTAGCTTAAATGATACTATTACTGTACTGGAGTATAAATATAGATTTATAGAAAATTATATATTATTTCTTTTAGACTGATGATGAAGAAGAGCCATTTGTTCTTGAGGATCCTTCTCTTCTGAACATTGATAACATTGACACTCATTCATATGATACTTCTTCAGTAGCAAGCTCTGATAGTGGAGATAAATCACACCTAAAAAGGTAACTGTTGGCCGATTAATTCAGTTAGATACTTTAAGAATCAGAATTATGGTAATTATGAATATTGACTCAGAGTCTAGATTAGATTATTAGCAACTATTGCATCATAATTATTCTTTTAAACACTATAGAAGTGCCTGAATATTGCATCCTCATGTTAGTCACTGTGATTATGGAGGTGTAATTTCAGAGATATTACAGAGATTCTGTATGATTATTTAAAACAAAAACAAAAAACATAGACGCTGTCAAACTGTTGTAAACTATAGTATTGGTTCATTTTGCAAAAAAAATAAAATGCTGTTTTGATTTTATTGTTTATATAGAAAGAAGAAACTCCGCGATTCTTTCTCCATCCATGGCTCAGTTATACGACTGTCACTTTTGAAGGGTATTTCTACCCAGATAGTATCTGCAGCAGTAAGTTTATTTTGTCTCTTTCTTTAAGCTTGCCCCTGTGGCAAATAAACATCAATAATACACTAACTTGAAATAAAATAATTTCTTTTTTACTGCAAGTCTTGGGATTTTATTGTCTTACTTACTCATGATCCCCTAATCCATGCACGGACAGAAAATTATTTGGGTGTGTTGATTAATATCTCAATAGTTAATGCTTTTTTATTTTTAATTAGACAACTGCATCAAATATATTCTACTTTGTCCTTATTTTATGTTGCTAAAATAAAGGCTGGTACCAGGGATGATTTTAATGTGAGAGACTTGTTCAGTTTTTTTCCTAGCCTCAGGATTCTTCAGGTATATATAATTTGTTCCGGACTGGTTGATAGACTTGGGAATTCAGATTAAAAACAAACGAAATGGCTCTTGCAAGTCTAAAGTTATATCATTTTAGGTATTCTGTATTTTAAAAACAATTGCTAATATTTTCATTCTCTCTTTTTTTGTTTTTGTTGTAGGCCAAAGTGGATGCAGGTTTACCCACTGCAATTGTAAGTTTGAAAAGAATTATAGAATTCTTTATACTTTATTTTTTGGGGGGGTTCAATCATATCTTGGAGACTGCCTGGATCAGTTCCTGCGGTTTTCTTGGAAAGGTGTTTAAGAAGTGGTTTGCTATTGCCTCCTCCTCACAACTGAAAGTGACTGGCCCAAGGTCACCAAACTGGCTTTGTGCATAAGACAGGACTGGAACGCATTGAGAATAAATATGGAACTAAAAAGTTTCATTTGGTTTTTGAGTAAATTTTAGATTGTTAATGTAGTTTATTTTTTTTTTTAATTAGTAATAATGATGTTTAATATGTTTGTTCAGAAGAGAGCTAAAGGATGTTATAGAATTGTTAATTTAAGGGTGACATAATCTAAGACAGAGTATAATTATTGTATTGTTAACCCTGTGTGTGGCTCTGGGAAGTCGGGGGGGGAGGGAGGGGGGTGGGGGAGGGTGGGTTTTGGGGAGGAGGGGAGTTATATTGTAAAACTTTTAAAAATTTTCAATAAAAAAAAAAAAAAGACAGGACTGGAACGCAAGTCTCCCAGTTTTAAGTCTGATACCTTAACCACTACATCAAACTGGCTCTCATTTTGGTATGCCTAATATAAGGTATCTTTGATTTAGCTGATGTTGAATCTTTATACAAACACACCCCAGATTTGTTGCTTCTAGAATCAGTTCCTGCTTATGGTTTTTAGTATTTGTGAATTGTTTGAACTACATCGAGTATATATTGCTACTCAATCTAATTGTTCTTTGCTTGGTTTAGGCAACATCAAGTCTTATAGCAGTCGGAACATCCCATGGTCTAGCTTTGATATTTGGTAAGTATGAGTGCCTGCTAATCTCTTAAATACTAGAAACTTACTCTAGTTTTCTTTACACAGCATGTTGAAGCACAAAATCCTTGTTTTAGCTTTGAGTATGGTATGCACTGTCTTTAAGGTTAGCTTATTGATTGATATATCATGCAACTGCAGACATTTGAGATAAAGGAGTAAAGTATGGTACAGTTATCTATGGGTAATAGTGTCATGGGAACAGGACCCTTGGGAATTTTTGAATAACAATATCAGCAAAAATATATCTGAGCATATAAAATAGTATGGTTTAATAGAAAATGCTACATGTAAGCAATATTTTATTGAAAGATTTCTTGGTTTCCAGGATTAAAAATAAGCATATGTTGAAATAAGAGGTGCCTTTGGGTCATTGCTTCTATTAGTGACTTCGAAGATATCTTGTATGCGATGCATTATTTTCATTCTTACAAATACATTAAAGTCTCCATGCCTCAAGAGAAACTGATTTCAACAGTTCTGTTAGTGAACAGAGATGTTTTACTGGAAATAACAGGATATGGTTACTGTTGATTTTTTTCCATAATTATTTTTGGCATTTCTCTTTCAATATTTTTCCTTATGGACTGAGAAGGCAAAGGTATAGTATGATGCATTTTGCATGTAATCTGCATGAACAAGTTAACCTGTAATATAACAGTGCTCTAAAATTAGAGATATTGTAACAGGCTATAAAGGGATGTTATAGATATGTATACTTCCATTTTTTTCTTCCAGCTGTGAGTAGTGAAATTATTCTAACCATGAATTCTAACATTCTACATTTTTTAACAATTCAAATTCTTCTAGGAATACCTGGTTAAAACATTAATTGGCAATAAGCTGATCCCAAATATTATATCCTGTAATAGCCCATGTACTAAAAAAAAGAATTTACAAGTAGTCCTCGATTTATGACCACAATTAACCCCCAAAATTCTGTTGCTAAGTGAGACAGCTGTTAAGTGAGTTTTCCCCCACTTTACGACCTTTCTTGCCATCATTGTTAAGTGAATCACTGCAGCTGTTAAGTTAGTCACATGGTTGTTAAATGAATTTGGCTTCCCCACTGACTTTGCTGTCAAAGGTCGCAAAAGGTGATGTCATAAATATGAGTCAGTTGCCAAGTGGCTGAATTTTGATCACGTAACCACGGGGATGCTGCAGTGGTTGTGTGAAAAACAGTCATAAGTCCTTTTTTTTCAGTGCTGTTGTAACTTCAAACGATCACTAAATGAACTGTTGTAAGTTGAGGACTACCTGTACTTAGAATTTCCCAGCTGAGCCATCCCAGAGTGTAGTTTTTTCATCAGGATAAAGAACAAATTATACTTCTCTAAGGATCTTTCAAATATGTTTTGTAGCCTTCAGTGTTGAAATTATAACTTAATTTTAGGTTGTGTTTTTTTTTAAAAAAGAATCAAGTAAAGCACCAATTTTCACTGATTTCTATAGCTATATTAGTGGACTCAGAAAGTATATGAAGTGTATAAAATATACTTTTAATTCATACTTTCATATGAAATATACAATTAATTTAACAGTCTGAGAGAGACAGATTGGTCTGGTGATTAAGGCACCAGGCTAGAAATCAGAAGACTTTAGATTCTAGTTCTTCCTTAGGCATGAAAGCCAGTTGTTGTTCTCTCCCAGCACACAACATTAAGCTTAGGCAACAAACTGGCTGATCGATTCCTATTCTTGCAAGCAAAGGAATATAATGTAATAAAGGATGACTTTTGAAGATTTCTGACAGATGAAGAAGTAATTTTACTTCTAATAAACTGGTTGTGAGATTGGACTGCCACATAATCTATTTAATAATAGTAAATAAGGAAATCCATTGCACTGGTCTATATAAGTAGTCCTCAATCACAACCAAGCCCAACATTTCTGTGGCTAAGCAAGGCAGTTGATAAGTGGATTTTGCCCCATTTTATGATCTCTCATGCCATAGTTGTTAAGTGAATCACCACAGTTGTTAAATTAATAACATGGTTGCTAAGTGACTCTGCCTTCCCCATTGACTTTGATTGTCAGAAAATCATGTGATTACATGACCTGAGGACACTGCAACCATCATAAATATGAGTCAGTTGCCAAGCATCTGAATTCTGATCGCATGACCATTGGGAAGTGTGAAAAATGGTCATAAATCATTATTTTCAATGTTGTAACTACATGAACTAGTTGTAACTAGTTCACTAAATGAACTATTGTAAGTCAAGGACTACCTATGTTAAAGGGCTTTTCAGCATCCACTAAAACTACCACTTCTCATCCAGTTTTTAAACTGTATTTCTAAATTATTGACTAATAATCTGATATCCAAAGTTTGTTGCATTTTTTAAAAAGCAGATTGTATAGAAAAGATAATAAAAAATAGTATTATCTGAACGTTATGTCAGAGCCACTAGTAAATATTTAGCAACATATTTAAAAAAGATATCAAGCAATAGTGTATAAGGCTATAAATGAAAAAAAAAACTTTTAGCACAGGGTCTTCCACAATGAATATCCCGGAAGGGATATATTACAGAAACTCCTGGTGGCCCATCTCCCTCTCAAGTATATGAAAAGTATTATCTTAAGAAAAAAAAAACCAGTCCCAGTCCAATTCACATTTCTTCAGTCTCTGAATCAAAACTTTTCTTCATGCCTGGTATCCGGGGACAAAAAAACTGTTCAAAAAGGAAAATAAAAATTAATTGCAGTCAAATGAGTCCCATTATTTATACACACAGTGGTCATTTCATCCTGAATATCTTTTATTTTCTTTCGATATTATTTCAATACCTCCAGTGCATTATTTGTAAGAATCTGCAAGTTGAATAATTGTTTTTTCATGAGAATCAATAATTAAAATCTAAGGCGTTTAAATCTAACATTTTTTTATTCAGCGATTCAAATATTTTCTTCTTTCCTATCAAGGCTGTTTCACTTGATCAACTGCAGTCTTCATCTGCTGAGATTCAGTTCTAAAAGGCTAAATCAGAAAAGCAAGATCTTTTAAAGAAGCAATTCTACAGAATTTTCTTTCTTTCTTAGTGGCTCTTTTATAGACCAGAAATGCATTTAGCTTTTTCTGTAGCAGCTTCTGTGACTTCAGAAGCAGCTATTACCTCTTGGACATAGAGGAAGGAGTAAGAAATCTTGCTTTTGCCTGCCTCCTCAGCTTTGTATCTGTAATTTATCACCCCAGAACAATAATTTAAACCAAGAAAAATAAGATAAATAAAAAGGAATTAAAAGTTGAGGAAATAACTTCTTGTAGAGAATCTGGAACTATAAATAAAAATAAATTTGTTCTTTGTAGCATTTTTATTGTAACTTCCCCACACACCTTCCATGATGTAGATGTCAATACTGGCGTTTTTATATCTTTTTTTCTGGAAAGCTTAAAAAAGTTCTTGCATATACTTTATAAAGCAGGTAGAGACTAAAATGTATGTCTTGTGTGATAGTTGTGAGCATGTAAGACTTGTGTGTTGTACATTTAATTTCTGGTGATTGAAGTGTTCTGTCTTTTAACAATGTAAATTGCCCTCATTTCTTTTGGTGTTAGCAGTTACAGCAAAATAAAACTTAGCTTTGCATTTGAGACTTTATGTGCTTGCAGAGGAGCTGATTGTCGGGTAGTATCTGCAGTGCAGTGGTGGGATTCAAATATGTGAACAACCGGTTCTCTGTGTGGATGCTGCTTCCGGAAGTCCATTCTGGGTCTGGGCAACAAAAAAGTAGCTACCGGTTCTGCCAAAGTGGTGCGAACCGGCTGAATCCCACCACTGCTGCAGTGCCTCTGTTCAATCAGCTTGTATCCTCCTATGGATTTATTTTTATCTGATGACGGTGCCATTTTGGATTTAAATATTAAGCCTTGATATGCATGCCTGATCTTTATTGAGTTTAAAGTACATTGTGTTGCACATAAAGAATACACTACTAAATCTTTTTATGATACTTCATCTTTCATGCAATTTCATAGATAACAGTTGGGTACATCTAATATGGTTTCTAGGTCAATGGCAAGTTTAGAAAGATACTTTAAGTTTAAGATTGAAAAATATTAGACATTAGAACAGTGATGGCGAACCTTTTAGAGACCGAGTGCCCAAACTGCAACCCAAAACCCACTTATGCATCGTCGGGTGCCGGGTGGGCATGGCCCATTAGCTGGGTGTGGCCAATTGGGTGTGTGGCCAGTTGGGGTGTGGCCAATTGGGTGGGCATGGCTACGGTGGTAACGGCAGACTGGGTGGGACTAAAAACTTCAATCAATCAATTCCAACTTTGCAAGATCTTTTTTTTCCCCGCAAGAAGTTGAAATTGACTGATTGATTGAACCTTTTTTTTTTTGCACATGGCAGCAGAGGCCTAAAGCGGAAAGGTTTTATAAAACCCAGCTGAAGGCCTAGGACTGGGGTGGCGGCGTGCGTGCCCACAGAGAGGGCTCTGAGTGCCGCCTCTGGCACCCGTGCCATAGGTTCGCCACCACTGCATTAGAACAACATATCTGATGGACACTATAATTAACGGTTTAAAAAAAAATATGCATCGGATCCAGGAAGAACAAGTCACTCTCCACCTCCCTTCCCACTTGTCGCCCTACTGAGTATGTCTCACAGTGTGACTGGAGCAGTTATCATCCAAAATTACTCTTGAAACTCAGTCGAAATGTATTTAAAAACAATTTCGTGCAAAACTGTGTAGAGATGATCATCTACTGTTGGCTACTAATCTATAGCTGTTAATTAACCTAATATCAAAAGATGTATTTTTCAAAATTGTTTGAATTATTGCACTAATTAAAAGGCTGGGATTATTTTCTCTCTCACTGATTTATATAGTATATTCTAGTTATGGCTGGATAGCTTTCATCTCTACATTGTGTAATGTTTGCTCTCACTTTTTGCCTTCCGCAAAAGCTGCTTTTATCTTAAAGTTCAAGACATCTCTAGAAACTATGATTATGCAGGCCAGAAAAGTAAAGAGAAAATGTGAAAGCATGTTGTCAAAATGTTGGAAATTGCTTCTTACTGCCCCTAGGAGCCTATTTGACCAATAGAGTAAAGAATGAAAGACAGGTTAGAGGAGGGTCTTCACAAAGTGGCCCTGTGTCTGTTTCTCACCTGGTCTATTGTTAGTGAAATTAGTTTCTGGGCTCACGAAACAAACTCTCTTGCTTCCTTTTCTTCAAAACGCAGTTTAGACAGAAACGGAACCATTCTACCCTCTACCAATCAAGATATTTATGTTTATGAGCATTTTAAATACAATTGCCTTGGATGGAGAGCCTGTTATCAGTGGGACTCTCTGCTACTTAATTTCTCAGTATTCTTCCAGCACCCTGCTTTTGTTTAACAGCACATTCTATTATTCCTGATGAATTCAAATTCGCAACAACAAACCATGGTTTGAATAACTGAGCATGTCTTTAAACTGAGCGAATTCAATATGTATGGATTTACTCTTTTCTAAGTTTGAAATGTTAATTGATTACATACTTTGTAATTCTTTTCCTCTTGCTAAATAAAATTATGTTCTATTTAGATCCTAACCAGGCTCTTCGGCTTTGCCTGGGCAATACCTCTGTTGGTGCACAGTATGGGGCTATATCTGCTCTTAGCATCAATAATGACTGTTCAAGACTTCTGTGTGGCTTTGCAAAAGGACAGGTAATAATTCATATGCAATACAGTTAGTTAAACAGATACATATACAGTAGCCCCAGATAAATGTATAAAGGATTACAGAGTCAATTTGACTAGAGAAGGATAATTTCCAATACATAGTTTGTTATTCATCAACATTTGAAAAATGCTTCCCACTGTTCTTTCTATTGTATCTATCATATGCTTTATTATAGAATTCTCTGAAAAGAAATAAAAGGGATAATTTCATTCAGTAATCTTTAGTTTCATAAGTTTTATCCATAGATGGCTTGGAAAATGTCTTATACTTTTCATGCTTTAATAGTAAAGAGTTGCATTACAGAAAGTTAATAATATTTTGCTTATAGATTACAATGTGGGATCTGGCCAGTGGAAAACTGTTGCGATCAATAATAGATGCACATCCTCCAGGAACTGCAATTTTGCACATTAAGGTAATTGTTCTATCTTGTAAACCAACCCCTGCTCTGTGGACCAGCATTGGTCCACAGCATGCCAGAAATTGGGCCATGAAAACAAGTGAAGCCCCATCCACGGGACGCAGGCAGCACACAAAACCATACCCCTCCAGTCTGTGGAAAAACCTCTCTCCATGGAACCGGTCCCTGGTGCCTAAAAGGTTGGGGGTTGCTGTTGTAAACTATATGTGTAGCATTAAAAAGATTTACAGAGATTAAGCTTTTTTGACCAAAATAAACTGTGTTCATTTACAAAAGCTGATACTGTTCTAATCCTAGGTTGAATTGTTTCACTGTAGTTGACATTATAGGCACATGCTTAGTATAAGAAAAAAGTAATATTGGGAGAAATGGAAAGAAAGTAAGAATTGAGGAAAATAATATTTTCTTTAGTTTACAGATGATCCAACTCTCGCAATCTGCAATGATAGCGGTGGTTCAGTATTTGAACTGTCATTCAAGTAAGAATATATGATTTTATTATATTATTCAGTTCTTTGATATTAGATTTGTAAGGTCATCCAACTCAACAGTGATTATTGGCAGCATATGCAAGCATGGTACTTGAAAGTGAAACAAAATGGAAACGATCAGAACAGAAAAGAACAAACATATTCCATAGCAACGGAAGGTATTGGGGTGTGTCTGGGTGGACATAACCTCAACCTATTTCAGACGTTGAGGAAAAAGCGTGGCTTTTAAACTTTAAGGGTCAAGACAATTGGAGATGGTTGTTCCAGTGGTGCTGTTAAAGGGAAGGCATGCTTCCTGGGTCCCATCAAATGGCGTTCTCTTGGCACCTTTGAGACTGATATATAGGGAGAGGTTACATAGGGGTAAGCTAATCCAAGGCCTTGTCAGAGGCCCATTCTAGGCAGGAACTAAAGTCTCAGTTAGCCTGCCAGGCCTTCAGGAAAATCCCAAAGCTTCCTCTGAAATTTTCAGGTCTTGGGATGGACTGATCTAATAGATCTCTGAAGGGGTACTGTACCTTTGTATGAAAAGCAGTCTGAAAAGCAACCAGAGAATAATGACCAGGGACTGATGACCTTCAGCCTTCAAATTGTCTCACAATTGCCTTGAAACAAACAAACAAAAAATCCCCCAGATCTAATGTGTGATTGCTTTTGTGAGTCAGGCCCTTGACAACTTGATTCAGATTCATGGTTGCCACGGTAGCCACAGATTCCTGAGCCACTCCCACTTGTATGACACATAAGAGCAAGTTAAAGTCTCCAGAACTATTAGACTCCATTGCCAACCCAGTGACAATCAAGCATCTTAAGCAGGCAAGTCAGGGTGCAAAAGGAAGGCTGATACAACAGCAACAAAAAGACCTGCTTCCTAGAGCCCAACTTTAGCCATAGGGCCTCTTATTTGGCTGTCCACGGAGCAGTTCCCATGCAAGTTGCTAAGGCTTCCTGGATAACAATTGCCACCCCACTACCCTGGAGTTGTGGCAAGTGCCACACTCAAAGCCCAGGCATATGGAATTCTTACAATGAAGGTTTTGAATACTTTAAGGTAGTATGTACATGGATTATTAGCACCCGCAAGCTAGACTGGAAGTAAAAAACAAAATCCTAAAAGAGACAGTAATTAATGACATCTGTGTAGTGGCCACCTCATAAAGTTTGCAGATGTCTTTATATGTGTCTTTCACCACAATAATAAATATTAACAGCAAATCCCATGATGGATAGGATAATTGGTAATCTAGAAGAAAAATAAAATGCAATGTTATCTTGATAAGTTTAACCTATTTACTGGAAATAACAAAATGAAATCAAATGGCTTTATCACCAGTTGGCCATGGCGAGCCAATTTGGTATAGGGCTAAAAGATGCTAGAAACCAGAAGCCTGTGAGTTCTAAATAAGAGTCACTCTTAGTCCAAATAACCTCACATAGTTGTTGTGTAGGGAAAAATAGAAGGTAGGAGCATTAAATATATACACTGCCTTGAACTGATAAAAAATAAAGGCAGTATAAAATAGACAAAAAATAATAAAATTGAGAAACATTTCCCTATACTTTAAATTTAAGAAATAAAAGTCAAGTACACAACATAGGATGGGGAATACTCTTCAAGTATTTGACATAGCACTAGATATTTTTGAATAGCATATTTGACGTAATATACTAGTTATTTGATATAGTATTATATCTTAGAACAGTAAATAATTACAAACTGAATGTCAGTCAGAAGGAAAAATTATCATATTAAGTGCAGGACTCAGATACAATTTTCCTATCACTCCTGAAATCATATCCATCTCATTTAAATTCTATGGCTTATACATTTTTATAAAATATGCTATATTTAAATAAATTGCTGTATGACATGTACCTAAATTTGTCACATTCTCTGTGATTCAGGAGAGTCATGGGTGTGAGAACATGTGAATCTCGCTGTTTGTTCAGCGGTTCAAAGGGAGAGGTTTGCTGCATTGAGCCTTTACATGCAAAGGCTGAGCTGAGAGACCATCCTATCAACCAATATTCTCTGCTAGCTATGGCTTCCTTAACAAAGGTAACCTACCTTCCCTAAACACCCCATTTTAAAACTAATTTTTGAAAAAGATGGTAAAATGCAGAAGTTAAAGATAATGTTTATATTATTATTGCTATTATGAAATTCAGATTCTTGTGATTGGATTGAAGCCATCTTTGAAAGTGTGGATGACATTCCCATATGGTCGTGTGAGTAATTCTGTTAATTTTTTGTTTATGTTTTTAGGGCTATTTATTTTAAATATTTATACTTTTCCTATTATCCCAAGAATTGTAAACATTTTGATACAAATACAGATAGTCCGCGACTTAGCAATAGTTCATTTAATGATTGTTCAAGATTACAATACCACTAGAAAAAGTGACTTATGACTGTTTTTCACAACTTACAATGATTGTAGCTTCCCTCTGGTTGTGTGATCAAAATTCAGACACTGATTCATATTTATGATAGTTGCAGTATCCCGGAATCACGTGATCATCTTTTGCAACCTTCTGACAAGCAAAGTCAATGGAGAAACCCAATTCTCTTAACAACTGTGTTACTAACAACTGTAGTGATTCACTTAACAACTGTGACAAGAAAGGTGGTAAAATAAGGCAAATTTACTTAACAACTGTCTCATTTAGCAACAGAAATTTTGGGCTCAGTTGTGGTTGTAAGTCAAGGACTACCTGTAAACATTTAAAGAGTGAAAACTTCCATTAATATTAAGCATAAAATTCAGCAACAGTGAAATATGCAGCCATAAAAATGATTTGAAAATAGCAATTAATTAGAAGATCAGATAAGACCTTTACCATCTTTTTTTAAAAAATATTGAAAGTGAAATTTCAGGAAAATCTAGCTTGAAAATCTAGCTTGGGAAATGAGTGGATCATAATGTTTCTAAACTTCCCAAAAAGCCAATCTATATTAAATTGTACTGATCCTTCCACTACAAGATTCTTTTTCTATTATGTATTTGGTTTATACTGTACTCTAAGCCAGCATCTCCAACCTTTGTGACTTGGCAGCCCGACTGGGGGGGGAGGGGAACTGGGCTGTGAGAGTGGCAGACCAGTGTGCGTGCGCGCAGCTCGACTTGCATGAGTAGTGGGTTGGCACGTGTGTGTGTGAATCCCCACCGGCTCGCCATTCATACAAGTTGAGCTGTGCCCATGCACTCCAGTCAGCCACTTGCGTGGACCAATTCCGAATAGGCCATGCACCGGTAGTGGACCATGACCCAGGGCTTAGGGATACCTGCTCTAAGCTGATCTTCATTATTGGATTTATATGAACATCATTTTGTATTTGTTCTGTCCTCCTGTAGATATTTTAATCATGTGCTTAATATACATCCTGGGACATGTATATTTGCCTTAATTCGTGATCATGTGCTGCTAAGCATACGTAAATTAATTGAAATTGGTGAGATTAGAACGTCTTCTGAAGTGTCTGACCTAATAATATTTTAAATTGCTAACTATAAAAGCTAAAATTTAAGATATCACATACTTTACTCATACTCTAGTTAAATAATTATATCACTTTTAATAAAAAAAGCTATGCAATTATTAGCAACTCTTCTGAAAACATCAAATATTTAGATGTAAATTTGAATGTTTTGGCTATAACGTGGTAGCAGCACCTAGTTGATTTTGGTGGCTTTTGAAAACTTGGATTGAAGATCTCCCAAAAATACTAAGGCTGCCTAGAAAATGCCAAAAGAAGGCAGTGGCAAACTCCAGTTGATGAAGTTGCCAGGGACTCAGCTGAATTCAAAAGTGACAGGAAGACCTTACATTTTACATGTGTGGCATTCTGTTTTTCTTCTGTGGTGGTAACAATTGAATCTCCTCCCTTCCCCTGCCTTTTTTTTTTTTTTAAAGATGGAACCATCTAGTGTTCCACTGCTTGCCTGGTATTTTGTTGCTGCCCAAACGTCTGTGAATCCAGTGCTTGCTTTCTGTCGAGGAGATGTGGTCCATTTCCTTCTGGTAAGGCTCAGATTATCCATAAACTTTAAAATTTGCTTTTGTAGATGTCTTCCCTTAAAAAAAAAAAAGGAAGATAATTTTTGCGTTTGGCTCTTGGGGTGGAAATGGCTGTATTTTGAAATGATATTTATGTGTGCTAGTTCGTTGAAAATTAGAATGATCCTATTAACAAAGGTTATTGCAATTCATAAGGTTCGACTGTTAGGAAATTCATGCTAAAAATGCCTAGAAGTATTGTTTTGCACTATAATTTATATTTTGCATTTGTCTTTTTATTCCATTATGTAAATGTACTAACTGTAGTTATCTTCAAATATAACATAACTTATAAAGAGGTTAGTAAGCTACAAAATTAATAGCAAAGAATCTTTATTTGTAAGGGAGATGTCAAAGAATAATGAGATAAATTTCTCATTAGGTAAAAAGAGATGAATCCGGAGCAATACATGTTACAAAGCAGAAGCAGCTACATTTGCATTATGATTTAATCAACTTTACAGTAAGTATTCACATTTTATACTTAAGTAGAAAATACTAATATTTTCTAGCTTGAAAGAAAATCTGTACCGTATATCTCAAAGTAACTTGAGATGTCTGTAAAAATCAGACTGAGGACTTTTATTTGTTTTCTGAATAATTATTTAATAATAAATGCAATTTTTGGATACATTTTTTGTCACACCATTTTTTCCTGTGTTTCCAAACTCTACTTGGCAGCAATATAACAATTTCTTATGTTCTTTATAGTAATAGAAAAGAAAAATATTTGTACAAAGTCTAGGATGAAATTATATGGATATGCAAAAATACACCTAATAAAGCAAGGTCACTATGTCAATTGATAAGAATGGTCGGAACCTATATTACTGCAGTACTTTTAGTAGGACAGCTTAAGACACAAAACTGAATGTAAACTTTTAAGCTTTCAAGAATTAAATGCTGTATAAGTTGATCTTAACTTGAGGTGGCTGTTGTCATACACCTATATTTATTTATATTTTTAATGGACCCGAGTGTAGCTTCCTCAGTTTATCTCATAGGAATTAATTTCCAGTTCCCTGATCATCTTTATTGTCGCTCTTTACATCCCTTCCAGATTGTCTTAACCCCCACTTAACATGTAGTGCCTAGAATTCTACACAGTGTTGGAGGCAAAGTCTTGCTTCTGTACTTCTCTTGATGCAGCTTTTCTGAATCCTTTGCTGTGACGTTACTGTACAACCTTCAGATCTAGTGGACAATCACTTAAATATGAGCCAGCAGTGTGCTGCAGCTGCCAAAAAAGCCAACACAGTGCTAGGCTGCATTAACAGAGGGACAGAATCAAGATCACGTGACACCATTGGTATAGGTGGTACCTTGCTCAATAGTAGCAACTGTGAGAGGAATCTTGGATTCCTAGTGGACAATCACTTAAATATGAGCTAGCAGTGTGCTGCAGCTGCCAAAAAAGCCAATACAGTGCTAGGCTGCATTAACGGGATAGAATCAAGATCACATGAAGTATTAATACCACTTTACAATGCCTTGGTAAGGCCACACTTGGAATACTGCATCCAGTTTTGGTCACCACGATGTAAAAAAGATGTTGAGACTCTAGAAAGAGTACAGAGAAGAGCAACAAAGATGATTAGGGGACTGGAGGCTAAAACATATAAGGAACGGTTGCTGGAATTGG
>NW_015386576.1:1300120-1325921 GCF_001527695.2 Protobothrops mucrosquamatus | reverse complement strand
ACTATTTTCCAAAGCGCCTGAAGGCAGGACAAGAAGCAACGGGTAAAAACTAACCAAAGAGAGAGAAACTTCCTGACAGTTAGAACAGGATAAACTTCCTGACAGTTAGAACAATTAACCAGTGGAACAACCTGCCTCCAGAAGCGGTGAATGCTCCAACACTGGAAGTTTTTAAGAAGAAACTGGACAGCCATTTGTCCGAAATGGTATAGGGTTTCCTGCCTGAGCAGGGGGTTGGAATTGATGACCTCCAAGGTCCCTTCCAACTTTATTATTATTATTATTATTATTATTATTATTATTATTATTATTATTATTATTATTATTATTATTATTATTAATTGTATAGTGCTGCTAGCTTCACTATTTGAATATTATGGTTTGGAAGTTTTTTTAATATACAATGGCATCACTGTTTTAATATCAATTTCTTGTTTTTGCTTTCTTCTAGTGGATAAACTCCCATACAATTGTGCTTCTAGACAGTGTGGAAAAATTACATGTGATAGATCGTCACACACAGGAGGAACTTGAGACTGTAGAGATATCAGAAGTTCAGTTAGTATATAATAGCAGCCACTTCAAATCATTGGCAACAGGAGGCAATGTTAGCCAAGCACTGGTATGGCTCAATTCTATTTTGTTTTTGTAGTATTCTGAAGTTTGAGATGTCTTGAAATTTTACAGGTATAATTTTTTTACTCTATGTATCATAGCTGCTGTATCTGCTTTGTAGTACAATGTAAGCTGGGTCCTGCTATATTGTAAGGTGATATGCCACTCTTATTACTTGTAATATGCCACTCTTATTACCTGTAATAATAAAAGGCGTTATTTTTTCAAAGCATTGTATAGGAAATGGCTTTAATATCATTTTCCATGGTAGCTGCATTTATATATTTTACAACGTATTGTTGATATATAGCCACTGTACCCCTTATGACAAACATAACTTTTGAAATCCTGTCACCATAAAGATTAACCAGTTTTATTGAACTTTGTTGCTTGCACTAACATAAAATTCTCTTTGAAGCTGGGTACATCCAGTCTGTAAATGATTTTTAGATGTTAATGTAATATTTAGATGTAATTTTAGATGTAATATTTACTTGAATTATGGATTTACAGGAATATGATTATGCTGACATGTACAGTCTGACCAAAGAAATTAAACTATAAAATTAAATTATATTTTTGAATATAGCTTTGTTTTTCAGTTAAAACCTCTTTTTTGTTTTATGTCCTATGTAAGTGACAAATTCAAAGACACTGAGGATGAACTGCTAAAATATTTTATTTGTCTTGCTTTGTTTAGAGTATATTTTAAATGATTGGATATTCTTTATACCTGACTTTTACCCAATAACAATATAAACCATGTACTCCTGCATTAAATAAAAGTGTTCTGTGTTTCTTAGGCACTGGTGGGTGAGAAGGCTTGCTATCAGTCAATCAGCAACTGTGGTGGTCAGATTTTTTATTTGGGTACAAAGGTAAGTTTGTCCAGGTTAATTTTTCTTTATCATTGTGCTTATTACTTATCAGACCTTTAGCTGAGTTAGGTCTCCTGTCCTTTAATTTTCATAACACAATGTGAACATTTCTATAGTTCAGTTCAGGTAACACAGCAAGCTTGAATTAAGCAAAATCAATAATGATGGCATTTGAGCTTTTTATTGCAGCTGCTCTAGAGAAAGAAAGAGAAAGAAGAATATTTGATTATACGACGTTGGGGATAGTTATGTCAGCAAAATTGTTTTTGTCAACAACTGAAAAATGGTTCAGCATAGTGTTCTTTGATCTGGGTATCTTTGAGATACATTGATTTCAACTTCAATAATTCCCTGTCCAAAATAGGAGAAAACTATTTAGCATATGTGTGAAAAGTTTATTCATCATCCTTGTACTATTAAGATGCCATAATTATATACTCTTAAATAAATATCTGTTAATCACCTGTTTTCCCCTTGTCTGCTTTCAGTCTGTTCATGTTTTGACACTGAGGACTTGGAGGGAGGTAAGTGAGAAGGAACAAGTTACTTTTTTTTCATGGCTTCATGAATAGAGCTGTCCATGAAAAACATTTTCAGATTAAATGTACAGATTGTTGAAAAAGATAATCAGTATCCTGACTTCAGTATATAATTTTTATTAATATAACTGTTTAATGTTTCTCAAAATTGGCAGCTTTAAGATATGAACTTCAACTCCCAGCATTCCCCAGTCAGCCATTATCTGCTGCTGATAATCTTTCAGTTTAATTCCACTTGGAATTTGTCTTGTTCATTTATTTCAAATTGAAAAATAGACATATATAATTATTTTAATGGCTGTATTGCACATCTGATTTTAGGTTATATTTTAGTTTAAAATGATTCTTAAACATTGCTTAAATTTCAGTCTGACTGAGAAGAGAGGAATTTTTTAAAATAATCCATCCTTAGAGGAGGGATATAATTAAATTGTGATTGTTAAAACTGAATAATTTGAATCAGTATCAACAAACAGCAAAACAAAGATGTGATTTTATCATTTAAATCTGTCCAGATTAGTAACTGTTTTTAAAACAGTATTAGCTAGTTGGTTTTAATTTGAATTTTAAAGAAAACACTATTTTCTTCAGAACAAACCTTGAGAATGCTGAAGACAAAAACAGGTTCACTGCAAATTTGTGTTAAGTTTATATTATCCATGTTCTCAATATTATTTATCTATATTTCTGATGTAATTTTTGTACTTTTTATGTTAGAGGATCGATCACCTTCTGAAACAAGAATGTCTTAATGAAGCATTGGCCTTGTCTTGGTCCTTTCATGAAGGGAAAGCCAAAGCTGTTGTCGGTAAGTGTATTTATCTCTAGTAACAGCCATTTTTTTCTGTTCTTGGCTGCCACCATTTCTTCCTGTCATTTGTTACTTCATGTACTGTACCCTTTACTCATCTTACCTACAAAATCACAATCATCTAATGCAGGGGTGTCAAACTGCCAGCCCACGGGCCAGATGCATCACACAGAAGCTGCGCCCACCCCATTGCTGGCAATGGCAAAACTGTCCCGATATGTTGCGTGACATCACGTGACATGGCGAGTTTGACATGTCTGATCTAATGCCATGATGTCATTATAAGGCTTTGGACAATCAAGGCTTTTGCATATCACTTTTAAAAGGACATAAAGTAAGTTATAGTATGTGAATAGCTAGAGATGATCAAAATGGTTGCTATCTTATGTGAGAGTTGTAAAAACTGGGAAGTTCAGGTTGTATGCCACTGCTTCTGAGTTTAGCATACATTATGTAAATAGACATAATATTGTCTTTGATCATTTATCATAATATTAAAAATTCCACTTTCTGAGTTCAGTATGTTATAAGACTGGAAACACTTATTAAACATAAGAAATAGCATATAAATTCATTTCTACTATAGTAATTCAATTATACCTGCATAGTTTGTATAAATTATAAAACATTGAACATTTGTTGTTATACTTAAAACTTTACAGGAGATAATAAGAAAAATGCTTCTGTTTGTATCCTGGCTTTGAAAATTAAAAGACTTCTGTTTTTGAAACAGGCTTATCTGGAGATGAACAAAAACGGAAGGCTGTTGTTGCAGACAGAGTGAGTTTTACTTTTCAGCTTTAGAATTAAATTCCTTTTGTATCCACACATCCTCTAAGAAATATGTATGTGTGGATTTCACTGCGGAAAAGTTGATTTTTAGCCATGTAATTTCCTACAACTGATCTTTGTTTGTATAGCTACATCTTTACATGATATTTAAGCTATATTTTAACTAGAATTTAGGTCAGACTAATCACATTATAGATGGTTATTAAATTTCTTCATTTTTGAACGCAAAAAAGAGGATAAAACTGAGGCAATAGAGCTTCAAGAATGTTTAATCCCGTATTTCTCCTCTCTGAACATGGTGTCTAGTTCACTGAACTAGAAAGGAAGACTCTTCAATGTCCAAATAATTTACTTTTCAAATGAGAGAGTTGTTCTACTCTAACAGTATTATAAAGAAGAAATGTGAGGAGTGGGGTTTTTTTTTACTGTTTTTGATCTAATCTTTCTTTTATAAGTGGGAAAATTATCTTAAATTCAGGATTGTCTTACTTTGAGTTGTTACAAGAATCCTGTATGCAATCACTTAGAAGTTTAATATTGGATTAAGTGTAAAAGTTTTACTACTTCAGTATTACTGCAGAATTAAAAACTGAAACAAAGGTGTTTTCCCGTAGAAGCCTCTGCATCATGGTACTGTAGAATATAGTACCATAATGCAGTTTCCTTTATTTATGATTTTATGACTGAATATGCTCACATTCAGTTCAAATTTCTATTACCGGAAAGTAGATTTGGAAAATTTCTCTCAAACTCCACAGAAATTATGAAATGATTTTCAAAATTGTTTTTTCTAAAACCAGGAACAAAAATTCCAAGTCAATATAAAATTTGCTTTTGGCAGATGGATTTTGCTCTTTGAGTTTGCTCCGTATGAATTGCATACAGTTGTCTATGCCTTAAAAAAATAGGACAAACTGTAGGGAATCTAGCCCTCATGCAAGTACAGCACTGGATTCCTCAGTACTCATGTTTCCTGCTATATTCCCAGTAGAACTGCTTTGCTCCTTTGAACCTCTATAGAAACTTCTTTTTTTTGGGGGGGGGGAATAAACTTTATTATTAAGCTGCTTTTTGGGCCCTGTCTTTTAGGAGCTGCTAGAACAAAATTTCTCAATAAAGTCCTCTGGGGTAGAAAGAGAGGTTGCAGTAGCAAACCTGGAATGCAGGAATGGAATCCCAGCCAGATCTCCATTTGCACTCAGAAAATTGATTCCACATCCCTTTTGTCGTTTTATCAGAAACAAAGAAGGGGAGGAGAGCATTCTACTTCTCTTGGGGATCAATATCTAAGCCTGAAGATGGTCTGGGAAATTGGTGAACTTTGCCTTTCCTTGCCTTGCCTTCAAGTCCACTTTAATGAGCCCTTGGGAAATAATTTCAAAATATGCCTGAAGCAAACTTCCTCATAGAATATACATGTGCTTATTGGGCAAAAAAGTATTGTACCGATGTTTTTGTAGTACTTTTTAAAATCAGAAATGTCTCATTATATTAGGACTATAGACATACTATAATCTTTCGTGTTTATAGATGGTTGAAATTCTTATTCATTGTGCTGATCGAACCATGAAGAAATGTCCTGAGCAGGGTAAAATTCAAGTTATGGAGCAACATTTTCAGGTATCCTACTTTAGACTTACTACCAAAGGGGGTATTAAAAAGAATACGCAGGAGCAATAATAACTAATTAGTTGTGATCTTAGGCACTAAATATTATCACATATTTTTGTTTCATATCCAATTTATCATACAAATGGAAAATTCATATTGGAGAGACTTCATAAGCATATATAGTTGTAGGAAGATGTAAAATAAACAGAAAAGAATAAAGGGATAGTAAGAACAGATTTGATTGCTTGAGGAATTAGAAGGAAAATACATTGTTTAGATAGAGGACAAGAATAAAACTACCACGATGTGTGTCTTCTTAGCAAAGAATCCTGCGGTCTTTCAAAGACCAAGAGCTTCCAGAGAAACATTATATACATAACATTGACTGTAATTTGAAGGAAAAAGATGAAGATTAAAGGAGAGATGACTACAAGTTGCCTTACAGATGACTAAATGTGAAATACCCATATCATTTTACATGGATGTTTTAATGGTGAATAACTAGGTAACATATCGATATAAGAAGCTTTGTTTTCAGTCCATTCAGGCCATCAGTCTTAAGTAGTTTATTATAATTTTGTTCCTTGGCAATTGTTGGTGGTATTCACACAATATAGTAAACCCAAAAATTAGCCTATATTTAATCTGTTCTTGAAAATATTCATAAGTTGCTATTGATGCAAAATACAGCATCTAAATTGTAAAGCAGTGCAAAATACATTACTGTACTGCAAGATCTGCACTGGTTGCTACTTATTTAAGATTTGGGTATTAGCTAAATTTGGTAAGATAGGCATAGCACTTGACTATCTAAAAGTCTATCTCTCCCATTAAGAATCTTTTGGTCTACTAAGGAGAGGCCATTGATATATGTGAATAGTTAGATTTTTCATGTTCTTTTTCTGCAGACTATGGTCCCTGTCATTGTTGATTACTGTCTTCTGCTTCAGCGAATGTAAGTAAGAGCATGCCTCATGAATTCTGTTTTCCAGTAGGCTGCATCTGAATTGCAGTCTGTGCTAGTCTTCTAGGTTGTTTTAATAAGAGTGAGAGCTAATCTACCTGTGCCATACCACTTGGAAAAGTGCTTCATGCAGTACTTGAAGTATTCCTCTGAACCTTCTGTGTATTTTCACAGAACCTAGGGAGGGTGTTAGAGTGGCTAGGCCAGTCTTCAAGAGGATGTGTTATTAATGGACTGGCATAATCCTAATGGATAATTGTTCTATAGCTAGCTTTAAGGTACTGTAAATATATCTCTGTATGTCCTGCCTGCATAATTTTGAATAACAGTACTATGTTTAGAAATTGTTTTTGTACAAAATAGCAGATTATTAAAACAGATTATATTACTAAAAATTTATCCAGCTCACATAAACTATAGATTTTCGGAATAATCTCTGTCAAATACTTGCCATGTCTTTTCCTCCACAGAGATATATTATTCGGTCAAATGTATGACAAGATGAGTGAAAATTCTGTAGCAAAGGGAGTTTTTTTAGAATGTCTTGAGCCATACATTTTAAGTGATAAATTGGTTGGAATCACAGCTCAGATTATGAAGGATTTGCTACTTCATTTCCAAGATAAGAATTTAATGGCAAACATGGAAGCTTGCATTGTACATATGGATATTACCAGCCTTGATATACAACAGGTGATAATTTTTAGTAGTTTATAACATATTATTGATGAATGAGGAATATTCAAAGAATTCTGTGTTGCATGTTTCCTTAATGCTATAAAGTACAATGGTACCTCAGTATCCATCATTAATTGATTCGAGGAGGTGTGATAAATACTAAACAAACGAGTACTGGGACAAAATGTTTGTGTCAAAATGGTTCGATGAGTTTCAAAATATTTAAGTACCTAGGTACCACTGTATTTGATAACCAGATGCTATGTTTTAATCTGTCACTTGATTAATCCCAAATCTTATTTTGGGATGATTTGTGGTTTTAACAAGAGGAAGCTTGTTATAATAGTTCCTTAGTCATAGGAACTTTGAACTGTATAGAACAGTGGTGGCGAACCTATGGCACGCGTGCCAGAGGCGGCACTCAGAGCCCTCTCTGTGGGCACACAGGCCATGCCCTGGAGATGGCAACTGTCCCTCTTCAACCAGCCACCCACTAACTCGCCAAGGTCCCACATGGCCAGATGCATCCTAGCACCCATGTGCTCGCTGGCCTCTGTGTGCAGAGGTCGATGGTGTCAGGCAGCAGCCACCCCTGCCCCTACCACACCTTGCCCTGGGACAACGGCACCCCCGCCCTGCCTCATCTTGCCTCGCCTCACCCCGCAGGACGAGCCTCCTGCCCACCACCCCACCTGCCAGAGACCCCCCTGGATCTCCCCCAAGCCTGCCCGGCCCCCACAGGCATCCCTTCCCACGAGCAACATCGAGGTGATCACGCCCACCTTGGTCACTCCCATCCAATCTGCCATGACCACCACAGCCACGCCCACCCAGTGGGCCACGCCCACTTGGCACCCGGCGATAAATAAGTGGGTTTTGGGTTGCAGTTTGGGCACTCGGTCTCTAAAAGGTTCACCATCACTGGTATAGAACTTGTGTAACAAAGGCCCAAATAGTGCCAGCTGCTCTTGAGGCCTGCTTTGATTAATGCATTGGACCAAATACTGAAATGTATCTACAGATAACTCAGTTTCATTTATATAGATCTGATGAATGCAGATTATCCAACCCATAAGGATTCAAGAAGATACAGACTTCGAAGTCATAGGTTGAAGGCCTCCTAAAAAAGGCTGAGGTTTTTGACGAGTTTTGAAAAATGGATATAATTCACAAGCTATGAATTTTCTTCTCATGGGCAAAGGAAGTCCTTTTATTTCTTGTATCTGTATAAATATTGCTAATAACTTCCATACCTTGAAGTGAAGTATATCCTTTGACCAGTTTGCATGTGGTGTTTTTTTTTAGCACATTTAAAAATCTTAAACTTTGTTTTGCTTCTAGGTTGTCCTTATGTGTTGGGAAAACCACCTGTATGATGCCATGATATATGTCTATAACAGTGGAATGAATGACTATATTACTCCAATGGAGGTATAGAAAGATGTATCTTGAATGCTAATTGATGGTTTTGAATTAGGATTATTCTTTTAATAATTCCTTTTCTTCCTAATGCAATTAGCTAAAATAGCTTATAGATCTTGAGAAACAGAGAGACAGAGAGAGAATCAAATAAATATAGTCAAATAAACCAATTTACTGAATATCATACAAATCTTCAAAATTAAAATATCCCATTAAATGCAGGTTCATTTTAGATAAATGAGCAGTTTCAAAACTTTCTGGAAAAAAAATATGAAGTCACTTGTTGAGATCATGGGAATAACTGTTGTGCTTTTGACTATAAGAAAGTGTTGAAAGCTTCAAAATAGCAAAATGATTGTAAGAGATGATGTCCATGGAGGAGGAGATGGGGTGATGAACTACAAGAAATGCCTCTTTCCACCCTTGCAGGATCATTGATACAGTGTCTGTTTAAAGTTCCTTTGTAGACTTTACTTTTTCTTTTGCAAAGTTTTCTATGTTACTATCAAGTCTCTATGTGACAGCGTGTGACAATGTTTAGTATGTAATAATTTTCAAGAATGAAAAACCGAAATCACAAAGGAAGCGTTGGTGTGCTAACTTTTTCTCCTGCTCCTCCTTTTTATTTTTTTTTAGAAATTGTTCAAAGCCATTGCTCATCCCCTTAGTGCTGGAAAATCTCTCTCAGGTATACTGTGCCTTATCAGTACTCTTTGTGGAAGGTTTTCTTCTTATATTGTGGATTCCTTTTTTCTCTAATAACTCTTAAGAAGAATACTATTCATTGCTATTTTTTATTCAATATATTCTCAACCTGACAGTTTTCATTTATTGGTAATTGGTTTCTTGTGTCTGAGAACTATTTCACTGGAGAGTCCCGAAAATAACATTTATCTGAGAAATATGTAGCCTTGTGTGAGTCCCAAACTTACTTAGACATACAAAAGTTAAAAAAATTGCTAATCCTTCATGAGGGCTACTGTTATTAATTGGAAAAGTTGCTAAGGTAGATGGGCATGTATATTAGACTGTTTTGTATAATAGTTGTTTTTGAAACAATGGATAGAATTGTATTCTCAAAACCCAAAGTACTGCATCTTTTTATACATTGATAGCTATAATATTTACTACATGTAAGAGTAGAGTTTATTATCAGTCAGATTTAGAAAGTTGTATTCGGCATGAATTTTTGGGAATATTTTAATATTTGCATACATTGAATTTGGCACAGATATCTTTCAATTTATCAACTTAAAGAGGTAATAGGATCTTGATTTTGGTATATGGCTTTAATAAGTCGGCATACATTAGACCTCTTAGTAAGTGTGTTTAGTTTTCAAGATTATGTATATATTTTTTGCTGTTTTTTAGATGAGCAAGTCGTTATGGGCAACAAACTGCTTGTCTACATAAGGTATGCTTTTTTCAACAACATAAATTATATATGTTATATCGCCATATGAAATAGAAAAATCCTGCTTTGCAGTTTATGCTGATGCAATATTTCAGTAGTTTAACTGGGATTGTACATGTGTGTACTCCTAAAAGAATTATTGTTATGATTGTTTTAAACTGGGCTGCCCATTGTATTGTATAGTTTAAAGGCTTCTATTGTTTTTATATCTATAAGACATCCAGAATCTAATGGAATGGGTGCAAATAATTAATTTAAATAATTTAAACTCATTAAATAGTAATGAGTTTATAATTTAAAAAACCACTGAAAAAAACCAATAGTGTATAGTAAAAATGACACACCATTGATAAACACTGACTACAGGAAAACCTCATTAGAAAATCATCAATTTGTTATACTGGTGATGATTTCAATGATACATCATACCATTTTCAATGATACATCATAACTGATAAGTCATTTCTGAATGGAGATCAGAAAGGAAGTCTGCAAAGATTCTGAGAGAGAAATCTCTTTTTCCTATCGTTATTCCAGGTTAGACTGTTCAGCATGTTCTATTTTTTGTGCCAAGACACCTTTCGTGTAGATCTTATCATTATAATCATAGCCTATATGTTCTGATGTGCATGACAGAAAGCTAAAGGGAGCAAGAACATTGCCCTATAAGCCTTAATTAAGTAATGGATTGCTTAATAAGATGGTATATTGTGAGAGATGTAGTACGAGTGGGAGCTCCATCTTTCACTGACCTGTTTGTCAGTACACATACAACTGCAGGTTGCGTCTGAGACTGACTGAGATTCCAGTCCAAGTATCTGTCCCCCTTTTGGTGATTATTTCTGTACCTTTGTTGGCTGAACTAGGCTAACAAAAAAATACATTAACAAAATATGCTGGTCTTTTTTGATGACTTGCAGTGTGCAATCCTGTATATGGAAATATTTACTATATACAAGTTGTCTTAGCTGAAAGGTTAAATCTCAGTCAACTTAGATAGAACACTAGATGGCGATATTAACTTGCTTACATGTTAACAATTGTTATTAGTCTTTAAAAGTATTGATTTGATTCATTAGTAAATAATTTATGAATCAGTAAAAGCTGCTGAATCAGTCTTTGCATATTGATTTAATAATAGGATTAGAGAAAAGAAGGGATTCTGTATGGGTTCAAAGTTAAAGAAAATACCTAAAATTAAAATATATTTTCATACAAAGTTGATAATATTGCTGCTATGATCCAACTGCCTCTGTATTTGAACACTTTTGAGTGAACTACAGTTTGTTCACTGACACTGTAAAATATTTCTTTGGTTTTAGTTGTAAGATATGTGGGAGAGGTAATCTGTGAAGTAGCTGATTTTCTTGCAAAGTACTACTGCTCCCTTCTACTTCCTGTGCTAAGATGTCAAAATTTTAATTGAATCTAGTAGTAGCTTAAAGGCAAAATATTTACTGTACTGAAGGATTTTGTGTTTGGGTGCATGCCATGTTCTAATGGTAAAAATTAATTCCAGTAATATTTAGATTGCTCATTGAAATTTATTTTACATACAGAAATAAATAGGTGGGTACATACTGTATATGAATAAGAACTATTTCAACTATTTCAAGAAAGGACTGTCTTATTTTTTCCTGTTTGCTTTTTTATTGTGTGTGACTATACCTCTGGTACTATTTTGCAAAAATAGAGATTATAAAATTTATTTTTATTTATTTATTTATTCACTTATATCCCACCTTGATTATTTTCACAAACAACTCAAGGTGGCGAACATATCCATCACACCGTCCTCCTCCTGTTTTCCCCCCCAGCAACAATCCTGTGAGGTGAATTGGGCTGAGAGAGAATGACTGGCCCAAGGTCACCCAGCTGGATTTCATAGTTCAGGCGGCACTTGAACTCATGTTCTCTTACTTTCTAGTCTGGTGCCTGAACAACGCTTATCTGTATTTCTTTACAGCTGCTGTTTGGCAGGCCGAGCTTACCCATTGGGCAATATTCCTGAAGACCTAGTACCATTGATTAAAAACCAGGTGAGCTCTTTTTAAAAAAAAAATACTTCTATAAAAATCACCAGGAAAAAAGTATACTTTAAGAAAAGAAAGTTATGCAAGTTGATATCTTTGATAAGAAATTAACATTTTCTTAGAGGTGTAATTTTGTGGTAGATCTCCTTTATCACTAAGTGGTATTCATTTTGGCCCCAATTATCGTAGAACTAACAATCTTCTAAGGTTAACCTAATCTGCAGTTTCATGTTTAGAATTGTATTCATATATGAGCAAGACACTCTGAAACTGTGATACTAGTGAAGCACTACTGCATAAATTGTGAGCGCAGATATAGCACATTTTTAAAAATTCATGTTTAACCTGAACATTCTATTTATATATTTTTATTATTTTTTCTCCCTTTTTATTATATTGTTGTAAATTTTAAAACATATTGTTTTGATACAATATTATTCGTACAGTATTAGTTAAAATTATTGACAGTCTATCATTTTGATAAGTTAAAGAAGTAAAAATATTTATCAGTATTAAGTACAATTTAGAATATTTTTATTACAAGCATAAAATTATTTGAATTTTGAAATGAAATTGAGTATAACACTAGAAATATACTCTTTATACTTGTTAGAATATATGAATGTAGGAAATGCTTTATTAACAATATAACTGCAATAAACATACTAAGCTTGAATTTTGGAATGGAGCAAAAATTGAAGTTTGGTTTAATGAATGTGCTACTGCAGTGTATGGTACAATTAAAGCACATGGGAAAATAAATGCAATAGTTAGCAAATGTTTCAGTATTGAATTGTTTAAATATATTAAATATGTTTCAGCATTGAATGTTTAAATATATATTGTTTAAATATATTTATGGATAACACATAAATAATTATTTTCATAATGGTAGAGATGTGTTGGTTTGGAAATAATTGTACATGTAATTTTGTATGCCCATCCAATGTTGATAATGAGATATATAGAGATAAATATATGAATATGAAAATAAGTGGTAGTTAATATTGGGTATGATAGAGGAGGGAGTATATATCAAAGAATGTATCCAAAACTAAGGTGGTTGTGAATATAAAATGAAAGATTGCAAGTTATATTTAAATGGCATATTAACTACAGGAAGTGGATGAATTTGTGCATCACAATTGAATGTATGAATGAATGAATGATGAATGAATGAATACCTCCTCAGAATATTATATTTTGCAATGTACACATGATATGGTCAAAAAAGTCATAATAGTGGCTGCAATAATGTGATTGAAGGTTCACCTATTTTTATGTGCATTGCACATAAGATACCCCGATCTTATAACTTACTGTACAAATCGATATATAACCTTGTATTTAATCAGTTGGAACTCTCTACTATAAAAATGTTCACAGCTATGCCTGTAATTATGACATAAAGTCATATTGCTATGATATTTCAGTCTGTATTGTCAGTAGTCATAAACATGGTCCACAATGGGTTTCTGTTCTTAGCATAGCCCAGATAACCTAGCCTGAGATGAGACAAAGGGATGTTCTCAGTCCATGCTTCTAAACTACAGCATTTCTCCACTGCTTAGGAAGGGAACTGCATTTGTTTTAAGGCACTTTGAAGTGCAGTATCATCTTAAACCCAGTGCTGTCAATTTCACTCAAAAAGTTTAGCATACATTTCAGAGCATTTGTAAGTTAGCATGAGGGAGTGTATTGAGGGGTCCTTTGTTACCCAAGGTCTTGCACTATAAAGTTTAGAGGGACATACCTTTTTGTTTTTGTGCCCAGTGATTTTTTTTCATCACTTCCAACTGGAAGAAAATTTCTAATTCTTGGGGTTTTGATCAAGTAGAGTAGTAATAGATCAAGTAGAGTCTTGGAATATTCTTTTTGGAGATTAATCACAGCAGGAGTCTCAAGCTGTGAAAGTTTGATCAAATACAAGTGGAGCATCAAAGATAAATTAATGTAAGTATGATGTTGAAATTTCCTTACAGGTTTGACATTTTCATTTTACAAAGTTTGACCTGTATTTCAGCAAATTATTCTTTTTTTTCTTCTGTTTTAAAGCCTGCTAGCAATGATTTATCTTAAGTTCTTGTTCATCCCCATGAACTAATTCATGTAGAGGTTGTGTATATAAAGGTTAATCTGGAGAAATAAACTGAAAGGAAAATGCAATTATGTATTTTACCAGAATTCATTTTTAGGAAATCAATAGTAATAACCTTTCAATACAAATGTGAAGCAGTTAAGTGCTAGTGATTGAGAAAATTAATGCAAGTAATCATAAAACATCTTGTCTATTCTTTTGTTTTAAATCACTAATGTTGGAAAATTCCTGTGAAAAATTCCTGGAAGCAATATACTTGGAAGTGTTAATTCTGGCATTTAGATTGAGCAAAATCTATATTCATTTTGGATTGCAGGTCTTTGAATTCCTCATCCGTTTACATTCAGCTGAGGCCCCTATAGACGAAGAAGTTTATCCCTATGTTCGTACACTGTTGCACTTTGATACACGAGAGTTCCTTAACGTTCTTGCACTGGTAAGTGGAAACACTGATTACAAAGATAGAAAGCCTCATCTCTTGCATGAGCTTAAACAGTGGTGGACAATGTTTTGGCAACTAGAGAGCAATTATTACTTTTTAACATCGAGGATTATGGTGGCATGGTAACATAGCATTGTCCAAATGGAAATTGCTGAATTTTTAGAGTGGGTTCATATAAAGTTTGTGGGAAGACTTTAATGCCTTGTGCACCTATTTTTTATTGTTTCTTCTGAAAATAGTAAGAAATTATGCCTCTTTAATGATTTGAAGGACTTTTGAGGAAATATAAATGAGAATGGATGGTTGCTTGTGGTAGCACAGCCTCCCTTTGATTTAAACATATGTTTTGGATCCAGATTAGATGTATAGGGTTGATTTGTAGAAGTTCTCCATCACTACTCTCATTCCTCACAATTGCCTTGCCTTCCAAAACTGCTATACAACCTAACTAGAACTTCACTGAGTAGAATGGAATAGGTGTGGTTTAAGAAGAGTAGAAGCAATCAGTCCTAAATATAAGAAGGACACCTATGTAGGATGATCTGATAATTCTGGAGAATCTCCTTTCCCACCAGCAACATTGCCTGCCTCGCTTAGCAAGATATCCTGATTTTTGAAGTAATATTTTATGTGGGTTGGAAAGGCTATCAAGCAAGGAGTAGATAGTATATTTTTATCTGCCTGGTTGCACATGGCTGGGGATTCTAGGAAAAGAAATGCAAGTAGAGTACTGAGTTGGGAAAAGTTAATTATAATTATTTGTTCTCTTGGGAATCTATTTATTAAAATTTATTTAATTTTAAATGTTTCTATGGCACCTATCATAGAAGGGATCTCCAGACAATGCATGATTCTCAAAATACAATAGAATAGAGCTGGAAGGGACCTTGGAGGTCTTCTAGTCCAGCCCCCCGCTTAAGCAGGAGAACCTATACCATTGCAGACAAGTGACTGTCTAGCCCCGTGGTGGCGAACCTATGGCACACGTGCCACGGGTGGCACCCAGAGCCCTCTCTGTGGGCACGCGCACCCTCACCCCAGTCCTAGGCTTTCAGCTGGGTTTTATAAAACCTTTTCGCTTTAGGTCTCCGCCACCATGTGCAAAAAAAAAAAAGTTCAATCAATTAATCAATTTCAACTTCTCACAGGAAAAAAAAGATCTCGCAAAGTTGGAATTGATTGATTGAACTTTTTAGTCCCACCCATTCTGCCGTTACCACTGAAACTATGCCCACCCAATGGGCCATGCCCACCCAATGGGCCACACCCACCCAATGGGCCATACCCACCCGGCACCCAACGATACATAAGTGGGTTTTGGGTGGCAGTTTGGGCACTTGGTCTCTAAAAGGTTCGCCATCACTGGTCTAGCCTCTTCTTGAAAATCTCCAGTGGTGGAGCGCCCACAATTTCTGGAGGCAAGCTGTTCCACTGGTTAATTGTGCTCACTGTCAGGAAGTTTCTCCTTAATTCTAGGTTACTTCTCTCTTTGTTTAGTTTCCAACCATTGTTTCTTGTCCTGCCCTCTGATGCTTTGGTGAATAATGTGACCCCCTCTTCTTTGTGGCAGCCCCTCAAGTACTGGAATGCTGCTATCATGTCACCCCTAGTACTTCTTTTCTTTAGACTAGCCAGACCCAAGTCCTGCAGCCGTTCTTTGTATGTTTTAGTCTCCAGGCCTTTGATCATCTTAGTTGCTCTTCTCTGAATTTTTTCCAAACTCTCATAATATAATAAATTAATTATATTAAAAGTTATAAATTTAAAAAATGACCAATGGACATTAATAAGATTAATACCATCATAAGCCATCAGATGTCGATTTGAATAAAAAGCTTTTCAGCTTGCACCTGAATTGTAGCCTCATTAGTTTCTTATAATATTGAAAACCATTATAAAAACATTAAATTTATTCAACTTAATCATTTTGCCTGGATTGAATGCATGTGGTAAATTTATATTTTAGTAGAAATATTTTTCAAGTAGTAATGTGTTAAATATGTGTCTTCACAGATTGTCATTGTTATATTGGTTCTATTATATTGGTGACCACTTTTACCATTGTTATGAATTACCTTATTCCTTGCTTGAATTTTTTAAAAATAAAATAAAATATTCCGTACCTTCTGCAAGCTGGATATTTTCCAAATGTGTTGAAGGACACTTTAAAACAGCAGGATCAAAATACTGGGATTTGCATCTTCATCATACCTGAAGTTTGGAGAGGTTGATTTTAATACATGATAGAATGCAGTTGGTGCTTCTGAAAACTAGAGGCTGTCCTATCACTATATACAAGAACAGAAAAGACACAGTCATGTTCTTTTAATTACTATTTTTGATGTTCAAGAAGAATTGGAGATATATGATTAAGGCTTAGTGATTAGAGTCTGTCTCTAAGCACTCAAAAGGGTGGAATAGAAAAATGGCATTTTCTTGGTTTTTTCATGTTAATATTCTGAATTCATTCATGAATGCACATTTTCTGTTTGATTTCCTCTCTTATGGTCAGTATTGTCCTTTACCATGATTCCCCTTCCTGCAAGGAACTTAACAAGACAACAGTCAGCATTATTGTTTACAAAATGTATATAGGTCCTTAATTGGGACAAGATAAGGAAGTCTGAAGCAGAGTTATGATAAGTAGCATTGCATCAGGGTCCTACTCTCCCTTGCTTACACTGCTACTTGCTTTGCCTCTCCCCCCACCCCCAAGGAAGGATGAGGATAACATGATAATTACATTGTTTCTTAATTAGCCACCCAAATGTGCTGTCCTTTCCAACTCAATAAAGGTGCTGAAAATATGTAGTATTGTCTTTGAAACCTACCTTGGGGGCAGGCTCACCTATACAAGGGGTCCCACTGTTCTCCATGAACAGCTTGGCAATAGCTTTGACAAACATACTGTGACATAATATTGCATGCAACCCTTTAGATTGAATGGAAAATTGAAAAAGCTAGAGCCAGTTAATAGTTTCCAATGTTGAATAGTCTCTGAGATAATTTCAGCTTGCTTATAAGTTCTTTTTTAATTGGTGGTGATGCATTGTCACCTTGATTCAGACATAATTGTAGCTTCTTCACAAAACTGATGAACAGTATATTGTAATTTCTTAAGACAAGTTTTTATTTTGAATGCTGGGATGTATAAAAAAATTCCATGTGAAGGTTTGCTTTTTTTCTTCCAATGTTGTTTTCTGATAAAGACATTTGAAGATTTTAAGAATGACAAGCAAGCTGTGGAATACCAACAGAGAATTGTGGACATATTACTCAAGGTAAATTTCCTTTGTTTTAATGGTAAATATAGTAAAATATGCGTAAAATCTTTACTTTGTACTAAAATGAAAAACGTTTTCTACAGCTTATTTATTCATTGTTACTTCATTATTTCTTTTCAATAAATTATTGTTTTGATTGATGAAACATGAACAAACTACATTCACTAATATCTTATTTGTATAAATGCATAGTATTTAGATCAGGTGCCTCAGATCCTGTTGATCCTTACTATTACAACTGGCATCTCCATAAAGGAGCAATGCCTTTTTCTGCTTGATTTCAAATTCATATCATGATATCAGTTATGGCTAAGCTATGGAGAAAAAAATTGGAGATGAAGAGCTATATATGTCACCTTGAGTTCCTGAATGATAGGTAGGGAAATAAATTTAATAAATATAATTTTTCAGAATTTGCATAACCCAGGAAAAGGTGAGACCCTTTAAGGAGCTGATACCAAGTACAATGAGAACGTCTGTACAAGATCTGATGCAACTTTGCATAGTTTGGGTCAAAACAGTTTACACCTCTATAGGTAATCCTTAAGATATGACCCGTTAATGCCCCCTAGAAGTTGACAGCCCCCCCAAAAGTTACTTACGACCCCACTTTTAAAGTTATAGCCGCTGCAGCTCCCCTGCAGTCATTTGCCCTTACAACTGCCCACAGGGATGCTGCAGTGGCCCCCTGCCTGTCTTTCCTGTCATCCCATCCTCTGGGACCCCACACACCTAGAGACTACTCCCTACATAGCATCATCTATCGCATACTTACCTTTTGAAGCTCTCTGGACCTCATGTTGGAGAAGGAGGTCAGGCCGCATGCCTGTCTTCTTTGTCATCTTTATGTTTATGTTACTCCAAATCTCATGTTCATATTATTTTTACTCTTTCCAAGAAATAGCTATTTAATATCTCTATATACTACATTGGTTTTGCCATAACGTGCTGGTTACCATGTAGAACGCAAGTGGACCATAATACCTGTATCTTGGAGTGTGGTTGATAACGGTATGACCATTCCACATAATTATGCCTATGCTGCCAATCTGTCATCAGTTATAAATTAAAATATACAAAATATATCTAAAAGACATATTGTGGTTTTCATGAAATATGTTATTAAATTCTACAACATCATATAAGTAATAATGTTTAGAAAATGTAAATAATATCAAAATATATTCTGCATAATAAAGGAATAAGTATCAGAAACATGAGGTGTAAATTTTGATTTGTTGTAAAGAATTGAAGAAATATTGTGTTCTATAAGATAAAATGCTTCATTGCTCCACAATGGATGAAATTTCCTCCCGTATTATTCATTTCCATCTCTCCCTGCCTCTACCCATTGTTCAGTTATTTATGGCGGTTGAATTGTTTTATAGATAGTTCAAGCAATGCCCAGTGTTATTCCACTGATAAGTTCAGAACAATGTCCCTGTGACCTAGAAGATAGAAAAACACTGCTTCCTTTTAGTGACGCAGCTATATCTGCCTACAGCGATAAGCTTGGGGAACATTGTCTTAGAAACCTTACATGAATTAAAATTTCCCTTTAAAAATTTTGGCTTAGTGTATCTCGGAACACATGTTTACAGTAATTAAGTTCTGAAAATTATTTTTTATACCACTTCATTAAATACAATGTTGGGTTTTGTTGTGTTTTCCATCTCAGGAGAAGATATGTGCTAACTTAAATTACAGATATTCCCCACTATTGCTAACCTAAATTGTTGTGATTAATAAATGTACCGTATCTGTTTTTCTCCCTTCTAGGTTATGGTGGAGAACTCTGATTTTACCCCATCACAAGTTGGATGTCTTTTTACTTTCCTTGCTCAACAGCTTGCTAAGCCAAACAACACATTGTTTGTGAATAGGATGCTATTTGACCAGGTAATAGGAAGAACCATAATTGGATGGAATTTTTATTTTAAAATGGGCAAAGTCTATGTTGAATTATAAAATGATTGCATGAGTGTGATGCCATCCAGTTTGTAATTACTCTATATACTGTTTCAGAAAGTCTGAGATAAATTATGAAGATATGAATGCAATGATTTTAGAAGGGATATGTGTGACAACTGGGAGATGCTTAAAAAGAGTAAACACATGTTGTATTGGGTTTTTGATGTTGAATTTGCATTTCACAGCATCAAGGTATTTTAGAAGCTGGGCTCCTATTCCCAAATGTTGCCATGATTTCTATGTCCTTTTCTTTAGTGGGAAATGCTACAGTAGATAAATTTGTAAAATGTGATAGTGTGCTTGAGAAATGGAACAGAAATATGTATATAATAACATTTTCTTTTTTGCTTAGGTCCTTGAATTTCTCTGCAGTCCTGATGATGATTCACGACACTCTGAAAGACAGCAGGTATGAATCATTAGGATAATATTATTCATGCTGTGAAAATGATTCATGGTTAAGGAAGGAAGATCATTACTAAAAATGACCATTCTACAGAGCAGAAATGCTAAAACTAGAACTCCACACTGAGAAACAATCAGCATCTAGAAAATTACTAAGAGCATATAGATTTAATCAAGGCATATTAATAGTTTTCAGAATCATTGTAGCAGTTCAGATTCTTCACACCAAAACTACAGAGATTCAGTATGATCAAATATAGCCCAGAATGACACAGTCTGGTGTTACATTATGATATAATTTACATAGTTTGGTTGCTACTATCATAGTTAATAATTAGAGAGTGATTGAAGAGAAGTAGGTTACATTATCTAGAGGTGTATATTTCTATGTGTATAGTGTGATTTTCACTTCGGTTTTTCCCAATCCCCCATAGTGGAGATAACAGTGCTGGATTATATCAGAAAAGTAGCGAATTTGGGGCACGATTACTCTTTTTCTAGACTTGATTATTCAGTTGAAGTTCAGGAAGAAAAAGGGGAGATGTGCAATTGTACGAGACTAGAGGGCTAAGGCAAGGAAATGAGATTGTGTCAGTCTAAGTGCAGAATGTGGTTGAGAGGAAAATTATCTCAGTTCATATTATATGAAGCAGGTAAATACTCTGATCAGGCTTGGGAACGTGATCGTGTTTAATCAACTACTCAAAAATTATAGCTTCTCCTTGATTTCATCCTTGATCAAGATACGTACCTAAGAATAAAGAAATTATATGTTGTCCTCAGGCAGTAACTGAGAAATTCCAAAATTAAATTTCATGTCAGAAAGAAGGTCTCTACTTATGTAAATATGTATATTGCAATGAACGAGCAATGCTTGAAAGAATATAATTTACTCCTTGATGTCTGATGCTTGTTCATATAGAAGCATAATCTTTTATTGTACAGGATGAATGTTGTGGAGTCTCTGAAGGATTTTAACACAATATTTATAATTATATTGTGCTAATACTGTAGGTTCTTTTAGAATTGCTTCAGGCTGGAGGTATAGTGCAATTTGAAGAAAACAGACTCATTCAAATGGCAGAAAAAGCTGAATTGTAAGTTTCTCTGTGCCTTTTCTAATTTGTTTTACTCCTTTACATCCACTCTGATAAATCCAGGATTTTTTTAAAAAAGATATTTCATTGTATTATTATAAAACACAAATAACATTATTTTAAAATACAAATGATACATTGTATTATTGAGTATAATGGTATTTATGTTGACTGGCTACTATTAACTATGATCTCCAAAATATTAATGTTAATAAACTTAGATAGGTTGCTTAGATTTTATATTAAAAGCCAAATATGGCATTGACCAGGATTATGCCATTAAAATTGGCAGTAAAATGACAGATTTGGTGAAGGATGTTATTTTTTTTCCTGAGAAACAAGAATAAAAATAGAAGTTAGAGGCCACTTGGAGACATGTTCATAGATTTGGGAGTTAAGGATAGAAATAGGATGTTTTGTCTTCCACTCCTATTCCCAATTTTTATGCACTTTAAAAAGCTCAAAATATTAATCACATTTATCTCCTGATAAATGATACCTTCATGTCACTTGAAGGTATTCTGTAACGCTCAAGTTAGCTAAGAGAGCATGTTTTAGACCTGGTCAATACATCAATGTCTGCCTGTTTTAACTATGACTGAAACCACTTTTTTATGGATACTTATAATTATTATATTTATGAACAGTTGAATACAGTATACTGTATATAATTTGAAATCTATCTGATTTTTATGTCAGCATCTTAACTAAGAGAATCTTGCATCTCTGGCTTTCTAAAAGGTGTATCTGTGAGGATTATCTGTGAGGATGTTACCATATATCATAGTACTCTTCTTATAATTTCATTTTCTTTTTGTTGGGATGGAATCTTTTGCTTCTTTAACTTGATCCAAATTGAGGCAGAAATCCTTTATCTGCAGAAGATAAATAGAACCAGAAGAAAAAAAAAATACATGAGGTGGTTGCTTGGCAACTGCTTTCAGCTGTGAAATCTGTGTTCATCCTCATTGCCTTGTCTCGCTGCAGATGCACTTCAGTACTTAGCACACTATATTGTATAAAATTGTGGCCATGAGATTAAATTTCTGGTGATTACAACTTGACCTACATCTTACTTCTCCAGATGTTGAAACAGTCTCGGTCTGTTAGCTTTAAGATTTGTTTTTATAACTGTCTGATTCTATTATCAGGCTTCTGGGAAATCATAGCAACATTTATGCTGTAGAGATTAAAATATCTGAACAAGTTTGTCTGATTAACTCCCTGCCCAGGTGCATTTTTACAATTGTAAATAGTTTAATATAAACCTGAAAATGACATAGGTTCAGCTCTATATTCACAAAGAAATTGGTCTTTCCAATTATCCATTCCGTAGGATTTCATTGTATATGCCAAGGGTGTCAAACTCGCAACATCACGTGACATATCGTGACTTTTTTCCCATTGCTGGCAATGGAGTGGGCATGGTTTCGGCATGACGCATCCAGCCCGCAGGCCGGCAGTTTGACGCCCCTGGTATATGCCAACAAGAGTTATTTTACCTATATCCATTTAACAATTGTATTTATAATCAGTTTAAATAGTTTTACATGGTACCTTTTATATATTTGATTTTTATCCTGCCATATATTTATAAATATCAAGGAGGCCAATACACCTAATTCTCCTTCCTCTTCCTATTTTCCCCACAACAACAACCCTGTGAGGTGAGTTGGCTGAGAAAGAAACTAGCCCAAGATCAACCACCTGACTTTCATGCCTAAGGCAGGACCAGAACTCAGTTTCCTGATTTCTAGGCCAGCACCTTATTCACTACACCAAACTTGCTTTTTATTTATATTGCATTTATGGCATTTTGATTATATTGCATAAACCAATTTATCAATGAAATTAATTGATAATGTTTATGTTAAAAATAATATAAGCAGTTAAGTTTTCTAAACCTTTATATATCCCCAAAATAAATATAAACTGTAAACTAAAACTGCTCTTAAGCCCTTACTAGGGTGCTGGAATTCCATCAGTAAACTGACCATAAATTTCCATTATCAGTGAACTTAAAGAGCATTTGTAACTCTTTTTCCCATTAAAAATCCAAATCTGACTGAAGCAATGCCTTTATTACAGCAAGCAAACGTCTACAAAATCTCTGCTTTGGAGTTTCAGGCAATTCAAGCTTGGAAAACAAAAGGGGAAGAATGATTATTTATAAATCTATTTGTCCCGTATTATTTTACAAGGCTTACTTCTACTCATACCTGACTGAGCAGCTTGTATAATTCATTCAGTAATTAGGTTAAAAATTGTACAATAATCATAAAGAAGACTCCCCCCAATCAAATTTTTAGTGCCAGTCATAACACTTTAACCAAACATTCTTCCCCCTTAAAGAATGATCCATTTCATCCTTCACATACTGAAGGCTTGTTGAAATTGCCAAGTTTTAATGGCTTTACAGAAACAAAACCCAAAGGACAGTAGGATCGCTGGGAAAAGATGCTGTATCAGAGACAGGAAGCTGCAACGGTGAAAGCCAGCTTCTACAGGGACATCATCTTTTAAATGTTAATGAGAGGCAGAATCCACTAGAAATTGGCAGTTCTGAAGATACTGATTACATTATCAGATACCATTAGACAGCCTCTAGGAAAGCGTACACATTTTATCAAATACGGAATATTGTCAGATTAAAGTAAAAGCTCTTCCAAAATTTACTGTTAAAAAAAGCAAGCAAATATTTGATCCTCCTCCACTGTTTGGAAATAGAAGTTCCAGTTGATAAAGTAAAAATGCATTCTGTAGAGAGGCATACAGTGATGAGGGACAGTTTCTGGACCCTTTGAAACTATTTTTAATCCTGCAGTACTGTGACCTCCAGTGTGATCTGAGCTTCATTTAAGTCCTATTAATTGCTATTTTGGTTGAACAAACAATGTAAAAAATTGTACTGTCTCATGTCTTTAGCAGGGATGTGGGCTGCTAATATAAAACATTTGTTATTGTTCTCTTTGGATCTGCCTGATTATCAGGCCTGTCTCCTCCCTTTTCTTTTTTCATAGTTTTGGTACTAGTGTTGCTTTAAATATGCCTGACTTGAGTATTGTTAATTTTAAATTAAAAAAGAAAGAATGTAAATACTGCATGTAATTAATATAATAAAATTCTTGTGCTGGTTGAACTCTCTTTAATTTTCTCTAGTGTCAAGTAACTAAGCTCCTTCTTAGTTACAATTAACTGATATTCCCAGCAAAAAAAGAGGCAGGTAGAACAGAAATTGTAGTTAACTTCTTTTAAAAAATGGTTAAGGAAAGATAGGAACAGCAACCCCATAGATTAGGTAAAGGAAACACATGTGAGTTCCCTCCTTCCTTTTTGCTGTCATGTTAGATGTCACTGATTTAGAAGGCTTTGCTTATTCATGAGATAAATTTTTGATTTTTTTTAAAAATGACAGGTAAATACATTTATCAAGTATGACATTAAAAATTGCTGACATAGCTCAAGGTAATCTATTTATTAGTTTGTCTAATATTACTTGTGCCTTCATGTCATGTTTGACTCCTGGTGACTGCCTGGACAAGTTCTCTTGGAATGGTTTTTCTCTAGTGCAGGAGTCTTCAAACTTGGCCCTTTTATGACTTGTAAACTTCAATTCCCAGAATTCCTCAGCCAGCGTGCCTGGCTGAGGAATTCTGGGAGTTGAAGTCCACAAGTTATAAAAGGACCATGTTTGAAGACCCCTGCTCTAGCGGCTTGCTTCCTAGGGCTGAGAGAGAATAACTAGCTCAAGGTCACCAAGTTGCTTGTGCCTAAGGTGGGACCAGAATTCATGTCTCCAGTTTATAGTCTAGTAGTCTAGTACCTTAACCACTACACCAAACTGGTTCTCTTATGTCTAATAAGCAGCATATTAATAACATCAAATATTAGGAAAAACATGTTTTATAAAGCTGCTCTTTTTTAAGAATGCATACGTCTAAGAAGCACTCAGCTATAATTCTTTTATTTCAGCTACCAGATCTGTGAATTTATGTATGAACGGGAACATCGCTATGATAGAATAATTGATTGCTACTTGCATGATCCCTTGAGAAAGGTAAACATGACATGGTACAAGTTATAGAAGAAAATTCGGATGAAATCTATTTCATTTTTCAGCAGCTTTTCTATATGTTTGAGGGTGGAGGACTTTGCTTTTTAAAAATAGTTTTTTTTATAGAAATATGCTAAAATGGTACCTAAATGATACATTTGCAGTGCCTTGTTGCTTTATTAATGATATATTTTTCAGTGCCATATTTCAGCATGTAATATATGAGGATCAATCATTTAATTTGAGAGAATGTTTCCGTAATGTATTTTTCTTTTTTGTAACCTTTCCCATATATTTCTTAAAGGAAGAAGTTTTCTCCTATATCCACAATATCCTTTCCATTCCTGGATATAGTACAGAAGAAAAGCAGTCTGTGTGGCAGAAAACTATGAAACATATTGAGGTATGTTTTAAATAAGGTGATTCTATATTTAAAATTCTATATGTAATACTAGAGCTGATATATCCTAATAAATTAATATAAGTGAAAAAAACAGAATAAGAACCAAAGTGTCTTTAAATTAATTTTGTGTCTAAATGGAATTGATCTGATTAAGAATAGTTACTTTTGAGATAGAAAACTTCATGCATTAACTGACATAAAGTTAGACACTTTGGTTCTTTAAGACATTCATTTTACAAAATAGTTTAAAAGCATTTGTAATCAAATGTTCACAGATGAACAAGATTATT
>NW_015386576.1:1280310-1299835 GCF_001527695.2 Protobothrops mucrosquamatus | reverse complement strand
GAACAAGATTATTCTTAATGGAATTTTAAGATTCACTCTAAAAAGCCATGGTTCATCTTTCTCTGTTGTTTCTTATTCTCTGAAAGTCTCCTCAATATTCACAATTAGTGTTATTATGAAGGCAAAGCTCTGGCTGTTCCAGCACCCTTGCAATCACATTATTATTATCTGGGTGCTTGGCAACCAGCTCAATGACAGTTGCAGCCTCTCAAGGTCACTTGATGAGAATCTATGACCTTCACTGCCAGCTTCAAATAAACAAAGTCAATGGGAAAACCAGCAGGCGAGGTTGCATGTCTGCCCCACTAGCTTCTCTGCACTTGCACCATGCCTCTCCTGCCACACCTTAGACACCCTCCCTGAGCCTTGCTGCACCAGCCACTCAACATGCCTTGCTGTGTTTGCGTCATATCTCCCTCCCCAACTGAGTACCCTCACACATCTTTACTTCCCAGGAACAGCCACCCCAAACCATGCTAAGTGCTCCATCTCCTCTACCATTCACATACCCTTGCATACTCTCTCCCACCTAGCAGTTGCTACCCAAGTTTATCCCGCCACTCACGCACCCTCAGATATTCTCCCCAAGCCTCGCTGCACTTGTGTTGTACCCCCCTTGCCATTCTTACACCTTCACACAGCTTCTTCCAGCCAGCAGCAGCCACCCAACATCTGCCATACTCATGACATGCCAGCGCTCAGACACCCTCTCAGATCCAGCAACAGCTACCCCAAGTCTTGTCGTGCTTGCTCTGTGCTTTCCTAGCCACCCATATACCTTTGCTCTCTTTCCCATCCAGCATCACTGCTGGCTTGCTTGCAAGCCTTTGGGACCAGCAATCTTATACTGGCTTCCCCACTGAATTTGTTTGTTGGAAGCTGACAGGAATTTGTGAGGAGATGCTTACTTGATGACTCCCATTCTTTTGCTTAGCAACAGCAACATGGACTGCAGGAATTGGTATTGATAAGCAAATGCAGTCGTGTGATGTTGTGCTTTATGATCGCAATGCTTAGTGACACAAATTCCAGTCCCAGTTGCTGTCATAGCTCAAGGACTATCTCCAGCTATAGTCCTCAAGGATTATAAGATGCATAGTTTTTCATTTCCCTAGTGGTATGTTTTCTTAAGAAGAAAGCCTTTCATACATTGAAGAGATCATGCTAGATAAGGAAAGATGATGACTTCAAAGTGTTCAAACTGAAAGTCTCACCAATCTGGGACACCATTGCAGCCCTGCTGCATATATGACTCCAGGTTTGGTGCATGGATGTTCCTGAAGGATAATGCTGCACAGTGACCAAAAAAATAAAACCCCAAATTAGTATGTACCTGTATAAACATAAACATAATAAGGAGAGATACAGTTTTTCTTAAAACTTTTAGTATGACTTGTTCTGACTTGGGGGTTATAATAGGAGAAAAAACTAATAAAAAGTCTCAGCTGACTACAGCTAGAGGAAAGCATTAGCAGTAAATAGGATGTATGAATGTGGAAGGGAAGAAAAATACCAAATCCTTTTTAGCCTCTAGGACTCTTCTGAAAATATGAGAACAGCCACAAGCTTTCTTGGTTTGCTTTATTATTATGCATGTAGTCATTCTTATTTTAGGTAGTAAATATGGAAGCATGAATTACTATTTAAGTTGTTAACCACATAAATTGGATGGAAACTATATATGCAGATTGCAGATACATATTTAAAAACTGGTTCTGCAAATTAGTAATGTATTAAAATGTCCACCCTTGACAGTAGTTTTCCAATATAAATATACTTCATATATATTTAAATCACAATATTTTCAATAGAATTTTTAAGGAAATATGTATAAAATAGCAATACTAACCAATTATGCATCCAGTGGTTTAATCTTAATTGGACAATAGTCTTTCATTGAAATTTAATATAAAATGTATATGAAAGCTAATTAATTGTGGTAAAATCCGTGGGTTCTGAAAACACTTTCCTACTGAATGCTTCTTTAGTATAAAGCTAGAAGAAACTGCTTGAATATACATAGAAGCCAATGAGACTCTTATGGAAAATTCAGAAAAGAGGATTTGGTATCCTCTGGCAATGTTTATTCTTCAGTGAAGAAAAAAAAACGTAATCACAGAAATGCTTATCTCTGTCCTTTATCACCTCATCTTACTGATATAAAAAGAAACATTTGGAATAGAATTCAGAGTAAATTCTGAAATACCACAAACTGAATTAAAGTTTTATGTATTTAATCCTGCCGTTCATGGATCTGTAAAGACTTTTTTTTTCTTTTGCTTAGGAGTTGACATCAGTGAGTCCTTTTAAAACAGCAGATCTTATTTCTATTCATTTCAGTGATGAGATTGAACAAATAATTCAGAATCTACAGGTAAAGATTTATTAAGCAACTAAATTGATATGTTGTGTTTCATCACAAAAAATAATTTTTCACTTTCCTAAACTTAAAAAAACCTATTTTCCAAAAGTCTAGATGTGTTTTCCCAAGTTATTGGTAGTATTTGCCCCATAATGAAAGTTTTCCTGAATTAAGGCATACAAGACCTTAAATTCCATATATTGCTGTGCTTTCTACCTTGCTTATGATACTCTTTCATGGGAAACTCCAAGTGAAATATTGCTACCAGCTTTTTAAAATGAAAGCTTAATTGTACATCCTAGACTCTGATCCTAATCACATTTGATACCTATGGGTTAGAAATATTATGAACTAATTTCACTGTTCTTCTTTTTTAAATCAACATAACTACATCTGAGTAGAACAGTACAAGATCCCACAGAACACAATGAGCTTTGCTTACAAAAAGCCAGGTATTCAAAAGTAACCTTTGCTTACTGCTACATATTTGTATGAATGGGATTAATTCTATTGAACTTGAATAGATCATTTTTCAAACCATTTTGCAACTATGATTCAAAGGTAGAAATCAACTGATTTAAAGTATGTTTCCCTCTCCATTGTCATATGTACATATGCACACATACAAATGTAATAACTGATGTATCTTTGTTATCTTAGCATCAAAGACTGGTACATTAGAAAGAAGCAGGATTTTTAGGGGAAAAGTGTAAATATTTCTGTCCCGTATCACAATACAGTTTGCTGCTGTTTTCTTTCTCACTTCTGTTATAATGAAAAAATTGTTACTTAGTGTGTAGTGTCTTTGGATGTGCTTTTTACTGGAATATATTTTCAAAATTCGGACCCAAATCTGTAATTCTATACATATTCTATACAGTGGCTAATGCCTCTGAAAGAGGAGGAAAGTGTGTTGAATATGTTCGTTACCTTGAGTTATTTGTAAAAATAATAAAGGGATATAAACAAACAGTAACTATAATATAGGTTTGCACTATATGCTTCTATTCTGCACTCACATACTTCAAAAACTGTTTCTTTACAAGTGGCAATGTACTAAAGAGAAGTATCTTCAGTAACTACTTCACCTGTTACTTTGAGTTATTTTATACATAGATAATATATATAGAGAGAGATCTTGACAGAACATGGTTCTGTTCTTTCTCCAGCTTTCTCTATAGCTTTCAGTAGCATCAACCATGATATTTTAATCTGTAGAAGTACTTTAAGATGTTCTCACTGTCAGTTCATGAAATGGCCATATCTTGTATTGTTCCCAGTTTATAAAATACATTCCCATAAGAGTTGCTTTTAGCATTTAGAAAATCTCTGAAAATGTAACTTTTCTGCCAAACTTTTAATGGCTAATTTATTTTAGTATTTATTTTATTTTATTTTTGAATTGCATTCTGTTTTTAAAATTTTGTTAGCTGACCTAAGTTCTTGTGAGGCTAGAAAAATGAGGCTTAAGTAAAATAAGATAGGAAAGAAACAGAGTTAGAAGGGACCTTGAAAGTCTTCTAGTCCAACCCCCTGCTCAAGTAGGAAACCCTATACCAGGGGTAGGCAACCTTGGCTCTTTTATGACTCGTGGACTTCAACTCCCAGAATTCCTGGCTCAGGAATTGCTGGCTCAGGAATTCTGGGAGTTGAAGTCCACGAGTCATAAAAGAGCCAAGGTTGCCTACCCCTGTCCTATACCATTTCAGGCAAATGGTTGTTCAAACTCTTAAAAACCTCCAGTGTGGGAGCATCCACAACTTCTGGAAACAAGCCGTTTCACTAATGAATTGTTCTAACTGTCAGGAAATTTCTCCATAGTTCTAGGTTGCTTCTTTCCTTGATTAGTTTCCATCCATTGATTCTTGTGCTGCCTTTAGGTGCTGTGGAGAATAGGTTGACCCCCTCTTCTTTGTGGCAACTCCTTAGATGTTGGAACAGTACCNTCCAACAAGCGGGATTGGCCTAGGGAATTTTAGTGGGGTTTTTAAGAGAAATTTTAATTATATAGGCCATAGCAAATATTTCTTTTTAATTCGGTTTTAAATTAGGTATTTATTGTAGCATTGGTTTTATAAGGCTGTTAGCCGCCCTGAGTCCGGTAAGGAGAAGGGCGGGATATAAATCGAATAAATAAATAAAAATGTGATCCATAATCCTTCTTTTTATTAAATAGACACACCCAATTCCTGCTACCGTTCTTCATATGTTTTAGACTCCAGTCCCCTAATCATCTTTGTTGTTCTTCTGTGCACTCTTTCTAGAGTCTCAACATCTTTTTTATATCATGGCAACCAAAACTGTGGTTCAGTCTTATCAAGGCATTATAAACTGGTACTAACACTTCACATGATCTTGATTCTATCCCTCTGTTGATGAAATCTGAGGCTGCAGTTACTTTTTTTGGCAACTGAGCACACTGCTGGCTCATATTTAAGTGAATGTCCACTAGGATTCCAAGATTCCTCTCATAGATATTAGGTCTTTTGAGGCAATAAACTGATACAAATATAACAGATTAAATAGACCCTCTCTCCATATCCCAACCAGTCTCATATTTCTGTCCCTTCTTCCCTCCCTCCTTTTCTTTTCATTCTAAAGTCCTTTTATTGGCTAACTGACAAGATTTTTTTCCCCTGCTTCTGTATTAACCATAATTTCAGCTCCTTCCATTGCATAGAACACTTACAGAGCAGTTCATAAAATGAGCCCAGATGTACAACATATTGCTAAAATCTATAGCATCCTGAAATGCCTTTAGAAGAACTGTGTTTGAAGCTAACTTCAAGTGATATTTATGTCTTGTGTATTGATCTTTTTACTTCCCTTGCAACTTGTTAAATGTTTCTTCCTGATTTTTGTCAGCTTTATATTTCATTTCATTTCATTTTGTGTTGTGTTTTTTTTAAATTGCAACAGGACAAGCCTGGAGAATGCTCAAAATTTTAACAGCATAAAATATGCATTAAAAATGACATTAAAGATACATTTCTCATTTTAAAGAAAAGTTGTTAACAACTTAGAACACATATTGTTATATGCCAAATCACATCCAATCTTATGGTTTCTTTTCATATGAAATTTCACAGTGCAAAAATCTATTGTCTATATTTTAAAGGAGTAGATTTTTTTTGAAACAATAAGAACTCACCCATGTTACCATTATAAGATACACACCCATGTCTATATACAAAAGCTATTGGATACATAGTTATTAAGAGTAATACTCTTATCTATATTTCTTTTTATAACTATCTTTCTGATTTCCTCTTAGATTTGTTTTGTAAGCAGAAACATTTAGTCATGATTATGTAGCTAATTAATTCCTAGATTGTATTTCTATATATGCTTCTATTCCACAAAATCTGCATCACTTAACAAAGGTCAGGTTTTTAAATCTTGATTTACTGTGCCAGTTTCAACGAATCCAGATTCATCTATTTCTGTTAAAATCAAGTAGATTACCTATCAAAATCTTTCTACAGCTCTTTTAAAGACATCGCAATTATTTATTTGCAAACATATCAGAGGAGTTAAAATCCTTTGGGTTTTTTTCTCACTTACTCTTTTTTATGCTTCTGTAATGCTACTGTTTTTCAACAATCAAAATTCATTACTGGTCAAACTCTAAACCAGGATGAATTCTACCAGTAACGTACAATACCACTTTCTAAAAAAATGCATGCAAATCTCCTACACTTTGGATTGTATGGCTTAGAAAACCAAAATGAAGCAGTAAAACAACTTACTAATTTTTACAATTCCAACAATTTCTTCATAGCTAATAAAGCTATGTAGTTTTATAAAACAGTGCTTGTATATATGGACATCGCCAGCTAGGATACATAAAAATTAAATTAAGCATATGATTGCTAAATGGAGATGAAAAAACTCTGTTATAGCATCACACATAGCCAGGTGCTAACTGCAGAACAGATCATAAATTACTTGTGTAAATTCAGAGATAAGCTAAAGAAGAAGAAAGGCAGTCCACAATATGATCTTGAGCATGTATTCTACTATTTTAAAGAGTACATACAGTAGTCCTAAACTACTTTGATTGAGAACAAGAAAAACTGTGGAATGAACTTAAAGAGGTTGTAAAGATAAGTGTGAAAAGAGACTGACAATGATTTAAAAAAAAAAACAGAAAAAAAGCAAAGTGATTGCCAGAACAAACCATAGATATGGTTAAGAAGAGATGCCAAAGCTAAGAAAGAAAAATATATCAGGGAGGAACTTAACAAAGAATTTCAGAGAGCTGTTAGAAGATATAAAAAACAATATTACAACAATATATGTTGAAGATGGAAACAGACACGGAAAAACAAAGTCTTTAAAAAGATTTGTGAACTCAGAAGGAGGTTTCAATCTTGAATTGGTATGTTAAAGGACACCAGTAGTAACATAGTAATCAAAGCAAGGAATATCAAAGAAAAATAGAAAGGCATTGAAATATAGTATAGTACAGGAAAGCTGCAGACCAAAGACATATGAACTGTACAGATGGAGAACTAACTGAGCTGATCACATATGTCTCTTTGAAGTTCAAGCCTGCATTCTTTTACAATACAAGAAGCCTGACTGAACAAAGAAGTGACAAATTGGTTTTTCCTAAGAGGACTGAGGGAGATTGGAGAATGGATTTATTATACTTAATTGGAAACCACTTATGACTGGACTTTTTTGGGAAGATAGACTGATTGTGGAGATTGAATTTACTATTTTTACTTAGACAACAATTGATAAGAAATGGCATTAAGAAATGAACGTGGATATTCAATCCAGAGCTTATTACTCTTAACTCTTGAGATGATTTGGGATAGAAAAAAATGCCGTGGTAAAATTTTCTGAGTTGACAACAAAAACAGTTTCTTAACAGAGGGCTTTGAAACTTTAACCTCGTCTTTTTTATTGTTATTGTTCTTCCTGTTAATTATTTTGTCATTAATATAGTATATAGATGACAGACCTGTATATAATCCATTGATGGTAATTACTCTACTTAACATCATTGAAATCAACCTCATTTGAAAATAGATTTACCAGTTTAAAAATTTGGGGGTTCTATTTTGCAAGCGATGGGAACCAATATTGTAGTAATGTATTAATCAGAATTCAACTAGGGGGGATAATATGTATATATGTGTTGTCGGTTTTTTTTCAGTGCACTTTTTTAATGGCTTGTTTGTTTTGTGGGGGGGTTTCAGTTTTTGGGGAGTTTTATATTTTAACTTTCTTTTGAATAAAACAAAAATAGAGTTTTTAAAAAATGGAGAGAGAAAGCCAATGAATACCAAAAAGAAGTCTCTTTGTGCTTCATTGATTATAAAAAGCATGTCAAAGTATGGAATGTGATTAGAAAAATGGGAATCCCAGATTTCTTTGTTCCCATAAGAAATCTATATACAAGTCAGGAAGCCTCAATAGAGATAGAACATAATGAAACAGACTGGCTCCAGGTTGGGAAATAAATGAAAAAAGACTGTATGTTCTTTGCATTATTTATTCAACCTATACAGTAAATATATAATAAGGGATTGGAAGAAAATGAGCGTGGTTTTGAAATTGGAGGAAGAAACTTCAATTACTCTGTGCTATGCTGATGACTCTATTCTGACAGTCAAAAATGTAACTTAAATATGAATACCAACCAATGACAACAGGTACAGCAACCAACATTAGAACTGACAATGAAGATACAGAAATTGAGGATCGTTTCAGCCTTTTAGGACCAGTCATTAACAATAAAAGAACAAACAGCCAAGAAACATGCCACAGACTAAACCCAAACATCTGTGACACCAAAAATAGCAATCATTGCAAGAGAGAACATGTAAACAACACAGTCAAATAACAGAATTCAAGGATAAGTTAAAATAATACAGTTTGCTCAGTCAACTGGGCACTACATGGGGTTTTAATAAACATAATTTCTGAGGAGAGTTGTCACAAAGGATAACAACAAATCAAATTTTGCAGAATAGTCAGTATCTAAGCTCAAGCTGCTGTCTTAAAAATTTCATTCTCAGCAACAAGATTTTGTATTTGGAATTTTGTAGGAAGATATTTAAAAGAAGTCTGCCCTTGATTTATTAAAAATAATGTTTTTTTAATGGACTGATAGATTGAAGCTTATTGGCGTTCCTCCAGTGAGAACATTGGCAGTAGGAAACAAGTTGCATTAAATGGTCTGCTTTCTTCTGATACATAATGTATCTTTAGGGAAGATTAAACACATTGTGGAGGACACACAGAGTGTGAGGTTGAACATCAGTTGAGAAGATATTATTGCATATATTCCAGAATTCCCAACAGTATTCAGTTGTTCTGTGACAGACAGTGGCTATAATAGGAAGCTTGAGTTACGCTGCCATATATTTGAATACCTGCTGTTTGTACCAATTTAAAATAGCTTGAGGATGTTGAATAATGTAATGTGCTTGTAGAAGCAGCTGCTTTTGAATCTAGACATGTTATTATCTTTAGCCAATGAATACTAAATGGATTTAATGCTTTGGAATATTCTGTTCTATAACTCCTGAATGTCATTCATATTCATAATAGATCTAGTACAGGCAGTCCTCAACTTATAACCACAATTGAGCCCCAAATTTCTGTTGCTAAGTGAAACATTTGTTAAATGACTTTTGCCCATTTTACGACCTTTCTTGCTACAGTTGTTAAGTGAATCACTGCAGTTATTAGTAACCTGGTTGTTAAGTGAATCTGGCTTCCCCATTGAATTTGCTTGTCAGAAGGTCACAAAGGATGATCACATGACCCCAGGACACTGCAACCGTCATAAATATAAGTCAGTTGCCAAGCATCTGAATTTTAATCACATGACTATGGGGATGCTTTAAATGTTGTGAGAGAAACGGTCAAAAGTCACTTTTTTCAGTGCCCGTATAACTTTGAACGGTCACTAAATGAACTGTTGAGGACTACCTGTATACCAAATTTATAGGGAAATCATAATCCAGACTGAATCACTAAATCTATTAAAATATTAAGAATAGTTGAATCTTAAACACTGTGTTCACTTTGCTTTCCCACCTTTGCTTGTCAGGATGAGCATTTGCTTTTCCAATTTTTGAAGAGTCTCCTTGATCCAAGGTATGTATACATTTTAACTCCTGGAATCTCATTTATTTGGCTGTAACCTATATAGTTGCTTTTTTAAAAATAAAAAAATCCTATTGTGAAGAAACAAATTTGTGGCTTGGAATGGTATTTTATCAAGTAGATTGGACTTTTGTGGTATCTGATGAGGATTGTCATTAATGTTCCATCTACAAGGAATCTTTAAGCAGATCTGCCGTCCAGTTTCTATTGTTCTTGGACCCCTTTCATGGTGAAATCAATTGACTTCCCTTCTGAATCTCAATAGTAACAAATTCTTCCATACTGCTACAATGGAGTATAGAAGCAATTTTATTTATTTTTGATAAGGCAAGTATAAATATCACATCATACATACCACTGGGAAAGAAAAATTAGTCATATATCACTTTCTTCATATATATTCTACTATAAATGGCTGTTGTATAAGATATCACTATTGCAGAGTTAGTTTCATCGCTATAAAAATTTGATAAGTAAGCATTTCATAAAGCCATTTGTAATCATTTCTGTGTCAGGGGTGGTCTTGACTCTCAGTTTTTATAGGGATCCTAAATACTGTGAGAAATATCTGTAAGAGATTGTATTTGAAAGAAAGAAGGGCATAAATGGTACAACTGCTCATTTGGTCATGGGCAAAAATGTTCTTGGCTTTCTTTATCAAAGCAGTCCTATAGATCCACATTTCTCCCTTGCCCATTTCAATTTATGTCTACTTTAAAACAGATTTTCAGTTAAATTAAATCTTGCAAACTAATCTCCTTGTAATTCCATTCCTTTCAATATAGTTACATCACAAGAGATTTATTTTGGCAGAATTTGCTGTCATTAAGTTCTCTGCTACAAAGACAACAGGCTGTTAGAATGAAATCTGTTTTAATAAAATAATGTATACCCTGAAGTGAAGGCAAATTTTTGCTTGGGAATATCTTCTGTTCTAATCATTATTAAGTTTTTCTCAAACAATAGCAAAGAGTATGTCTTTCTCAAGGAATTTTAGGTATTGTAATTACAACATATCTGGAAGATGTCAAATTAATGAAGTCTATAGTAACTTAAAAATCAATCTATATTACTTCCTCACTTTGTTAAAATACAGCTAATTATGTTTGCCTGAACGAAGTTACAATTAAGTCACAATTTGCTTCAATTTCTTATTATTTGCCTGTCTTTTTTCTTTTTCGTACATCATTTAACAATACAAATTCTTTGGTTTCTCACAGTTTTAGAGAAATCAGTAAAGCCAGTCATACTATTTTCTCAACCCTACAGGCTTTCAGAAACCAAGCACTCCAAATTCAATTCTGTATAGCAAGTCCTCTCCTTTCTTCTTCTGCACCTATGCTTTTGCACATTTTAAAAGAGTGGCCAAGCCCTTATTTAGCTATCTATCTGTTGCTTTTTGGATGGATGTTACTGCTGCCCATAGTGCTAATTTCAGCTCAGTTTCTGAGACAGGCAACTGAACAAGGATATATTGGAGAAGGTCAGGTTGTTAGAAAAATGCTACAGATCCATGCTGTCAACTAGTATGCCCTGCCAGTCATCAGATACCTGCTGGTATAGTGAGCTGGTCAAAGGAGGACAGGGAGGCTATCAATGTGAAGACTTGGAAACTCCTCACAATGTATGGAGGTTTCCATTCTGAGTCCAACATTCATACCCAGAGGCTATACGCCATCCAGAAAGAGGGCAGGCAGGATCTGATGAGTGTCAAAGCCATTGTCCTCAGAGTATTCAGGAGTACATCAATAAGACAGCACCCAAATACGGGTGTTGAAAGAATGCCTAGGGCAACAGCAGATATGGGATGAAGATAAAGCAGAGGAAGTGCCCTAGCAAGACAAGATTCTGCACGGGATGTATCCTTGACAGATAACTGAGGTGTCTGACACTGGAAACCCTTCTAATGGCTGGAAAGGGCTGGACTAAAAGACAGCACTGATCCTAACAGCACAAGAGAGGCACTAAGCACCACATCTATAGAAGCAGGGATTTACCACACCAGACAGGATCTGGAATGCAAACTATGCAGAAAGGCCTTGGAAACAGCCCAACACATAGTGTGGTAAACCCCTGCTTCTTGTGCTGCTATGCTCAGTGCTTTGGTGTACAGTGCAGGCAGGAACAGCATATACTGAATGGTATAACCAAATAGTGGCATTGTGTATAGAAACATCTGTAATTCTATATTCCATAGAGTTCTCATTTGAAAAATTATGGACGCTATGTCTATAATTATAAATTTTAATACATATTTTCTCTGTATATGAATACGTTTCAATATGGTTTTATGTATTTATCATAATATCTAATATCTGTATCTGAAGTATTTAGGATATTTTACTAACTAATCTTAAAAAATGGTTTGCTATTTGTTATTCCAGGGAAGGTATCAATCAAGACTTGCTTCAACGTTCCCCCTCTATTACTGAACAGTTTATTGATTTGCTATGTCGGTATGATGCTGACCAGGTCTTAGAGACTTTGAAATTCCTGGAGAATTATAGGCTGGAAGAGACAATTCAGGTATCGTTTGTGAATAGGATGAAGCTAAATTCAGTTTTGTAAGATCTACTATTCAAATCAATTATATTATTTTACACTGTTAATGCCATATTGTAGGCCCCATCTCCACCACATCATACATTTTTCCCAACCCTATTCTGTTGTCAGTGTGTTAAGCACGGGCTTCTCTAAGCTTTCATCTATGGGAGTTGGAACTCAACATTATTAGGGTTCCAGCTCCTATAGTAATCCTATGTTCTAGACTTTCTGGAAACTAAACTTATTTGTATCAGTGTACATATGTAGACTTGCAAAATTCAGATATCCATCTCTAATATGTGGTTGTCTAGCACAAGGCAAAAGGAAACTGTGCAGCCTTTGAGATGAGGCTTACTCCCTCACTATGCCTAACTTGAACTAGTTTACAGCTAAATGTTTCTAAGTAGGAAATTTCCAAGCCATTGTAACTTGAACATGACCTGACCATCTAAGTCAGACATGTCAAACTCGCGACGTCATGTGACGTTGTGTGACATATCAGAGCTTTTTCTCCATTGCCAGCAATGGGGTGGGCATGGTTTCCTCGTGATGCATCCAGCCTGTGGGCCGGCAGTTTGACACCCCTGATCTAAGTTGTCAAAAAATCTGTGCAGGCACTTGTTAGATTACCCTTGTTTAGCTTGGTATAATTTTAGAATGAGCTTTGTCCAATCAAAATGGGATCCCTTTTTTGCTTCAAAACTTTGTTATATTTCTATGGCAATGGAATTTTGAATTGTTACAATACAGGAAACCACAGCTATTGAAGCATAAAGATAAGGCGTCTGAAATTATAAGGGGGAAGACATCAGACACTCTTGGTATATATTACAGAATTCTGTATAACTTCCTTTTATATTTTTTTTAAAAAATGATCTGAGTCAGTCGTTGGGACCAGAGGTTTTGTCTTCTGAGCTGGAGCCCATCCCGCCAGAGAGGGAGAAGATTCCCCATGGACGGGGGCTCCAGCTACGAGTCCGAAAGGCTGGAAGATTAAAATCTCTGAGGTCCTGGTGACTGACCCAGATTGGATCCTGCAACATCATCCTGTGACAGGTGTATCCGCCTTCATTCATGAAAAATGAAAAAAGCAATTGAAAAAGGATCAAGCTGGTGCAAGGTAACTAACCTTGCCTCTGAAATTCCTTCTCTTTAATTTGCTTCCCTTTCTTCTACTGTAATGAAAAATACAGAAGGTTAATTGTGCAGGAAATTTTTAGCCTAGTAAAATAAGAGATAGGAGGCTGTATCCCCAAAAGTGATCCAAGATATCCAAGTAGTGAATGTTTTCTTCAACCAAATAGCTAAAATTAATGTTTGGCATTTTATGCAGGTCACCCAAAAATATCAGCTCCACGAGGCTTCTTCTTACTTGCTTGAAAAGAAAGATGACATTCCTGGTGCCTTCTTAATTATGCTTGAGGTATAAGAGAGTGGAAACTCCACTATGAAGTATGGAGGGTTTTTTTTTCTTTTTATTTAGAAAAAAAAATTAATCTGAACCAAAAATTAACACTGGGGATGGGCGATGTTGTCAGCATTAAAAATCTAGAATTCACTGGATTTACTGTATATATTAAATCTGAAATAAGCTGCCAAGTTGATTTTTATCTTTAGAAGAAGCTTTATGATTCTTATTTTTATTCACGTCTGATCATAATTTTAAAATTGAAAACAGATGTTTGTAAGCCCTGTGAGATTTATTATGTGTGTAAATATATGAATTGCCACTTGGTCACTGCAGTTCTTACTGAGAGCATAGTTAATCCTCAGTCAGTGACTGTAATGGATCCTGCCCATTTCAGATGAAAGCAGTGATGGCCTTTAAATAAAATGCCCCATGTGATGGCCTCACTTAATGGCTACTCTCCCCAGTGTGGCCCACTTGGTTTCGTAGCCCTCATGTCTATTAGTTGCACGTCCACTGCTCAGTTGCATTGGACTTTGCTCACTCACCTTCACTGGCTCCATTTGTTGATTTTTACCGTCAAGCCTCCTGCTTGCAAGTCCACTGCTCAGCTCTGCTGGGTGAATGGCAGTGAGCAAAGCCAGCGCTGCTGTTCTCCCAACACAACTCATTTTTGCTGGCTCCACCGCTGGCATTTGCCCTCAAGCTACTGTTTGCAAATCCACTGCTCAGCTGCTTTGGGCAAACAGCAATGCGTGGAGCCAGCAAAGGTGAGCAAATGGAACCCAATGCAGCTGAGTAGGGGACTTGCAAGCAGCGGGCTTGAAGGTAATGAACCCAAGCATGCCCAGCTCAACCAGCAAGCATATCGGGGAAGAAGAGCAAGCTATTCTGTCCCTAAACTGCATTTCTCTGTTCTGAAAGCGAATGCCATTTTGGAGCAGGCACAATTCATTGTGGCCATTGTGAAAATGGCACTCACTTCTGGGATATATCTAGAGACACCGGGGAGGGGGGATGGAACAGCTTGCTCTCCTTCCCCAATGCAAGCTCCGAAACCCGTAGGAGAAAGAGATCTGTGGTAAAAGATAAGTGAACGATTAGTGATGGGGGGTGGGAAAGAACATGTGGAACTCAGTGGGGTGGGAAGCAGGCCCCAAACCTGTGGGGAACCTGAGGGGTGGGATGAGGGGGAGATGGGCAGTTGGGGGGGGATGCTGCAGTTTCCCTGGAACTGGTTATAAGGGCGAATGACTGCAGGGATGCTGCAGTGGCCATAACTTTGAAACCTGATCATAAGTAGCTTTGGGGGGGGATCAGTTATAACTTAGTGACCAGTCATACATTAAGGACTATCTGTACTTCAGTGAGAAAGGACAGAAAGCATACGCTGTTGGCGCACAGAGACGGCATGGTGCCTTTCTGAAATAAAATTTCTGATTGTGTAACTATCTTTTATCAGGAATATGAGGTCCTATTCCTAAGTGGAAGCTTCATATAACTTCTTCTTAGCCCAGTTTACTTCTTACCTGAAATCAAGATGCTGTGCATTGTCATATCATTGTAATGATATTAGATAAGCTTCACTCATCTGATGTAATATCATGGAATGTAAGGTGACAAATCAGTAAGGAGCAACTGTGTTTTGTGGCAGGCATATTTCTGATACCTTGTAAATTTGTCTTTAGCTGAAGTTGAGGGTTTATTTAGTGATACACACACACACACACACACACACACACACACACACACACACACACACATATATATATATATATATATATAAAAATATATATAAAAATATATATATAAATATAAATTTCTCTGTTTAATATCAGTATAGCCAAAATCACTTTGGAGACTGTATGTTTACATGGTTTTTACCAACTGCATGTACACATCTTTGGAATAGATTGATGCGATATCAAGTTAATTGATCCAGTAAGGGAGGAAATTTTTTAAAATCCTGAAATAATGTCCTTTTTGTCTGTCCTTTTTCTGTTCCAGAAAGTCCAGAGAAGAATTAACTAATTTAAAAATCTTTGGGTAACTATTTGAAGGTAGTAAAATAGTTATATCTAGTTCTGCTGTACCTCACATATTGCCCTGTACAGAGATATGACCAGTTCCTACAGAAATTGAACAAAATGTGAAAGTGTTAGTGAATGAGAGATGAATAGAATAGGTACTTATGGATAGTTTATAAAATGCCATGTGAATTCAAATAACACAAAATTTATTTTTCCTAGTGGTTACAAACCAAACTTTCAACACTGACTTCCGGAGATAAAAGTAAGTTTCAAAACAGATTTATTTTGTTTCTCATGAAGCATGTGCACGTTGAACAAAATTCAAGTGTTACATTAAAATATTTGTGTTATTTGGTCAGAATCAAGACTAGGCTTTGTAGACATTTATTAATTTTTACTTCTCATTTCCAAGGAGCTATTACATGCACACACATTCATTGTTTATGTGATTAGTACTTTTCCATATAGATTTTAATTGCCTTAAGTTAACTACATAATAATATCTAATCACTGCTTCTATCTTAATTCAAGTTTCAGCAGAACTTCCTTTATTAAAAGATATTGAAGGTACCTTAGCAAAAACAATTGCACTTTGCCAGAGGAATTCACACAAATTTAATCAGCAGAAGCGAGAAGTAAGTATTCCCTTATACTCTGGCTTTAAAAATGGGATGCTTTTGTTTCCCGTGAAGCCACTTTTTTGTAATATTAAGGTAGACTTGTAGTTATCATCATGTATTTCATCTACTTTCCTGCCCGTGTTTTATAAAGTCAAGAATAATATTTCCTGTTGAAATAAGTGCAGCCCCAAATCTTTCTGATCTACTATTGTTGGTAGTCCACATTCTGGATTCATAAGGTAAGAAGCAAAAAAATCTGAATTAAGGTAATTCCACTCAATTACCGTAGAAGAGAAAACTATGTGAGGTCTGCCTTTCTTTTAAATTGCAGGCACATAACATGTTTTTCTCCGTTACTAGAAACACTTTTCTTCTATTATCCTATAAAAAGCCCAGAGAAAACTAATTTGTATTTTAATAGGAAATATTGAAAAACTATTGAGCTGTGCCATGCTACACTATATATTCTATAGCAGAATCATCCCCGGGGCACTTTAACATCAGCATGCCTTTCCCTCCTAGACCTGACTCCAAAAGGTGTGCTGTAAAATGTGAGCAGTGAAGTTGGCTGGGATAGAGAAATTGTGCAATCAAAATGTCCTGGGTGTGTTATGAAATGCAAGCTGGGAGGCTGGGAAATGATGGTAGCAGCAGGCAGTCTCTAAAATAGCTCTCCCAATACAGGAACAGTGCACTGGGAGGTACATTGCATTTATCACTTAAATAAACCGGGCACTTATGTCCTTTTCAGTTTATAGTAGTGTTGGTGCTGCTTTGCAACAGGTACAGGCAGGGCTATTTTTGTCATAGAACGCCCAGAACGGAGTTCCGGTACCTTTTTTGGATGGAACCTTGTAGGGTAGGCAAGGCGGGTTGTATGACATGTGTGAGTTCCAGCACCTTTTTTTTTTTTTTCAAAAAAAGCACTGGGTACAGGCATTGGCATATCCAGGAACAGAAGCAAGATACTCTGTGTGAAACTGATGGAGGTTATTTTTTGTGCAATTCTGAGATTCCTTTTATTTTTAGGCACTGTGGTTTCCGCTCCTAGAGGCAATGTTGTCACCCCAAAGATCTGCACTGCAACCTCGTTTGTCTGAATGTAAGCATATTTGTCTCCTTTTTTGTCCAAGGAAAGATATTCAAGACAAAATGACAAATAACAAAAAGGCCGTGAATTAGTTTTGCTACTTGTGTGTGATATCAGGAATATATTTCTGAATAACATTTCTTTACTTTTCCTTTTTCTGTGATAAAATCATGAATTTGAGCCTGCAATTACTTGATATGAAGCATGATTTTTGCAACATTTTTCATCAGTAAAGTTTCTGGAGCTATCTTCTTTTGCATTTAAAGGTAGCTACCATATTGAGTTTATTTATTTATCAAATTTCTACATTATTCATCGTACCTAAGTGGTATTTACGTTAGTCTACCCTTTGCAAAGGTAATTTGAATTCTGAGAAATCTTTTTGAAAATATCACCAATTTGAAATGCATTTAGCTGAGGCAGGTATATATATGAGGGGACTGTATAAAACACTAAAATTAAATGCAAATTTAATTGTAAACATTTTTAAAAATACCCAACATTTCACAGGATCACCATATCTTGCAAAATGTCAGTGTTCTCAAATGAGATTGCTTAAAATTTAGCATTATCATGTGAAGTTCCACAAATCTCAGTAGTGAGATCACTGAAAACTTTTATATAATAATAATAACAACAACAACAACAGCTTTATTGTCACTTTTTATTATTAAATATTTAACATTATTTTTTGTGTTGCATGATCCTGTGAAATTGTGCTATTTGCTGCCAAGAAGGCTGCTTACCCCTGAGTCAAGACACTAAAGAGATTCCAATTCAATTATTCACAAAAGGAAAAATCCACTAGCCACATATATCATTCCTATTAATTGGGACAAAAATAACAGACTTAAATTGCATTCATTGCTATGAGTTTTATTGTTATATTTGTTCTTTAGATTTGAAGAACTTAACAATGCAAGTATTGAACAATATGACAACATTCATTGCTCTGCCATTAATTTTGCAGAGAATCCTACAGGTGAGTTATGGGAAATAATATTGTTACCTTAAAAATTCTTAATGTGCATTGCAAAGCTACATTTTATGTTGCATTCTCTTTGACTTGATTTGAAGCATGATACTGCTTCGAATTCATACTGATACTGGAAATAACATAAATATGCCAGAGCAGTACTGCGTACCTTTTGAATAAAATGCAATCCAGTGGTGAGAAAGGTAAAGTTTTACACTTAGGCAAGAAAACCAAATGCACCAAAGGTATAAAATAGATAGTACCTGGCTCCACAGCAGTAACTGTGAGAGGGATCTAGGAGTCCTAGTGGACAGCCACTTAAATATGAGCCAGCAGTGTGCTGCATCAACAGAGATAGTATCAAGGTCACATGAAGTGTTAGTACCATTTTATGCTGCTTTGGTAAGATTACATTTGGAATACTGCATATAGTTTTGGTCACCATGATACAAAAAAGATGTTGAGATTCTAGAAAGAGTGCAGAGAAGAGCAGCAAAGATGATTGGGGGCTAAAACATATGAAGAACGTTTGCAGGAATTGTGTATGTCTGGTGCAATGAAAAGAAGGATGAGGGGAGACATGATAACAGTCTTCCGATATTTGAAGAGCTGCCACAGAAGAGAGGGGATCAACCTATTCTCCAAAGCACCAGGGCAGGATAAGGAGTAACGAATAGAAACTTATCAAGGAGAGATCCAACCTAGAACTAAGGAGAAATTTCCTGACAATGAGAACAATTCATCAGTGGAACAGATTGCCTCCAGAAGTTATGGGTCATAGCTGACTCAGGAATTCTGGGAATTGAAGTCCATGAGTCATAAAAGAGCCGAGGTTGCCTACCCCTGGTACTGTATAGCAGAGGCGTAGCGTGGGGGGTGCAGGGGGGGCCGGCCGCACCGGGCGCAACATCTGGGGGGGCGCACTCGCACTCGCAGCTCTCTGCCCCTGCCTAAAGTGCAAGTTGGCTGACGGCTCCCTCGCCCGCCTTCCCCACCTCTCAGGCCGGTCTGCTGTGTCCTGGGCGCCTTTCAGCACCTTCTGCTGCCTCCTGACCCGCTCCCCACCCCTTCGGCGCCAGCTGCCCACTCGCCCCCCCTCCCGGCTCGAGAGCGGAGGCCCTGGCCATCTTTTACACTGGCCAGCCCGGCATTCACACCACGACGACATGGGGCGGGGCTGGCGAGAGAGACGCACCTTCCTGGCCCGGCGGCCGGCGCAAACGCCTGCAGTCCAGGTGGGCATGGAGGTTGGGAGGGGGAGAGGCCGGCTGGACGCTCTTGCGGGGTCCCACCTGGCTCTGGTATCGCCTGCGCTATGCCAGCCGTCCCCAGTGCTGCCCAGCTGAGCGCCCGCAGGGTCCGGATCA
>NW_015386576.1:1262596-1278570 GCF_001527695.2 Protobothrops mucrosquamatus | reverse complement strand
AAAAAAAAACCTGAGGTGCATTTTTCTTATTTTTCTTTCCTATGCTGAAGTGAAACATAAAATAAACAACATATTTTAGTAAACTCTCTTTGCCTTTTAGATGTAGTACAAGAATTGTTATTTGTCAGTTTTTTATCCAATAAAGTTTTCATTTAAAGACATTGCAAACACTTTTGTCAAAAGTATTTTATTTTATTGGAAAACTTTGTACTTCTTACTAAATCAGAGTTCCTGCTGGAAATGAAATTTTAAAAAGCATTTTTATTGCCAGATTTGTGATTAAATAAATCTATTCCAACAAAAGCCTACTGGCTTTCCAGTTTATATTAGCCATATAATTGCTTTGTGGAGTGCTTCAGTTTCCCAGCGTGTGATTTATTATACTGTCTCATGACAACTGGGTAGATAATATATTTGTTAAGTTGCTATTCATTTGATACTTTGAAGAAATGAAACTCTGTGAGCCTAATCGCAGCATCATACAGTTTACAATTGTTTTTCTGCAAAGATATCTTTCCAGAAGAGAAGACATATCTGTTATTCTATCCTTTAATGCGGTTTGGTTATAGTTTTATTTTAAATTGTCATGTAGCTCTTTTTTTCCTATGTGCATATAACAAAGACCACTTGCATGCAAAAATAACCTTATTAATTAAGGGTGTACAAGTCATAGAAATACAGTTCAGTTAACTGTTTCTAGTTATGTTTACAGAAGTCTTTCCCTACAGTTGATCTTGTTGTTTACTTGTTTAATGAAAATATCCAGAAAATAGCATATGTCACCTTGCTAAAGCATCACTTTTGTTATTGCTATCAGGTACTGATGAAAATAATTATAGTGGTACTTATCTAACATATTAAATGCATTCAACATATGATATACTTGAACACCATATAATCTGACATGTTTTGAGCCTTATTATATATGTTAACTATCTATTTGCATTAAAAAATCCCAGAAACATAAATGTTTATTTTTGATAAAGAGATTTTATTTATTTTATTTATTTATTTATTATTTACATTTATATCCCGCCCTTCTCCTTGCGGACTCAGGGCGGCTGACAATTGGATAAAATACTAACATATTATACATATTATACCTAATTAAAATTTGATTAAAACGAAATATTTAAATATGTCAAATTAAAAGTAATTAAAACCCCTTTAAAATCCCTTAGGCCAGTCCCGCTAGCTGGAACAGCCACGTCTTGAGGGCGCGGNGGACCCGATCTGAGGGGGCCAAAGTTTCGCCCCCTATAGTCAGCGATGGAATCAGCTGACTATGCCGAGGCGCTGGTAGCCAATAATTTATAATATGTACTTTTAAAAAGAGAGGAATTTTCTTATTGAATGGTGGAAACTATGATTACTAGAGTTGCTCAATAGTGAGATGGGCAGCACTATTTATTTATTTAATAATTATTTAATAAATAAATAAAATAATAGGATCATCTGATTGCTGTTTGAATGTTCTGAATGATTGACATCTGATCTATGATTTTATATTGCATCGTTGCTTTACTTAATGTACGTAAATATGCTATTCTCTTTCAATGCAGAATGGACAGAAGGAATAACAAATAACAATCCAAGGAAATTGAAAGCATTAGATAAGAATAGGAAAAGGAAGCACTAAAACTGATTTCTGCCTTATTTCAATATGCTTCTCCATATTTACTATACTTGCAAACCATCCTTGTTTCCACCACTTCATACTTTAACTTTTGTTCTTGAAATATCTCATCTCCCCATTTTTCAGATTCATATGAAATCTATCTTGATCCATTTTGCCTTTGTTCCCAATTCTAGTGTTATTTATCTCTTGCTATAATTCAACCCAATTCAGTGTGCTTCTCTCATTCTGATCACTTACTTTGATATTTAGTCCATATTCATTCAGTACAATACAGTATCTTCATCTTTGACCATCACAATGTAAAAATATTAAGCTTATGGAGTTAAAAATTGTATCATAAATAATTTGTTTATAGCCTATGAGGGTGTGAGACAGTATGAAAGGAGTACTTAATAAAATTGCTATAAAATAAAAATGACAAGTTATAAGTTAGGTAGAATTACAGTTTAATAATTAGGCATGTGTCAAGCCTCATTTCCATTACCTGGCAGCTAAGCAACTTTTTAAAAAGAAAAAAACTATGCTTGTGAAAAGTTGGAACTGGAAATACTCCTGCCTTCACACTCTCACACATATATTCATGTTCGACACCATTGTAATAAGCAGCTGTAGCCATTTTCCTTTTGTAATTCTGATTTTAATTTCCCAGTAAGGTTCAAATGATCAGTATAATATCAGACATTTGAATTAATTTCATGCCATTTAAAAGTCATTTAGCTAATTTGCTTTCTATTGGGGATTCATTTCCCATTCTTCCTAAAAGCTCTTTCCTTTAAATCAAGCTTGATTAATGATGACTTTGTGAATACCTTCAATATTTTCTCGCTAAGTATTTGGAAGTAGTTTGCCATTGTCTTTTTCCAAGATCTTTTTTGATAACTTGGAAAAGTCTACTACAGTCTAGTCTTGAGGTTTTCTAGTAGTTGGCCCTTTGTGGGACAGTCTGATTTTAATTAGTTTTTACAAGGTCAGCAAGGTTTGGCTCGATGCTGCAACCTGCTATTGGTATACTATAATAACCTTGATCAAACAATTTACCACTATGTATTTATTTAAAAAAAGCTTGAAATGACCTATAAATGCAAAAGTATGCCATAAATTTATTAAGCAGCTCTTTCTTTACATTTCTGTCTTCAATACTGTAGCAAGTCTATGTTTTTCTTTGACATGTCCTTTCCAAGAAAGTATCCCCAAAAAGTAGTTGGCTATCTAGCAGATAAAAATAGTTTGCTGTATGTCATGGATCAGGTACATGCTGCATTAAGAGCTCAGATTTCCCAGTTGTTCTCCATAATTGATATAGTGTTTCAGCACAATGTACTTTCTGAGTTGCTGCTTTTAAATTATGCATGCTGAAAAAAATAGAATGGAAAGTATCTATTTAAAACCAGATATGACCCTCCCCAAATCCTTAAAAAGCTTCATTGCCATTAGAATATGTTCAGGAATTAAAAAAATATTGCATTTTTAAAGAAAAAAATATCTGTCCCTTTTTTAGAACCTGTTCAAGCGATAACACCGATTATCTATGTCTTAATACTACAGCACCAAGTTGTACGTTGAGAGGAGAAGATGCAGCAAAAGACAAGGCATTTTGAAAGCATATAGGATACTTCAGGTTGTAGAATATTATTTATAGGGTAGATTCCATGTGCATTGCAGACATAATACAAAATGTCATAAAACGTTTCCTGTGATGATGCTTGATTGTGCTGTACAGTTCAACATGAGCTATTTTCAGCATGAGCCAATACATCTCTGAATGTATCCCAACTTCTAGTGAAGGCAGTACATTAGAAGCTCTGTCATTATTGAAAGCATTGAGAAATCAAATAAGAAAATACCTCTGAAAGGAAATACACTATGACATTTCCCTTTTCTGGTAAAGCAAGTTCATAGGAGACTAGAACTGGATGAGGCTGTCGGCAGGCCCAGAGGATGGGAGAGAGGCTTTTGGAAGAGTTGGGTGGTGGTGGCAGCGTTCTCCAAGGGCGAAAAGAAGCAAGGCCTCTTTAAGGAAAATGTGGAAGAGACAGGATCAGAAAAAGGAAAGGAGGCGAGGTTGTCATGCAGGAATACAAGCTAATTTGAGGGCTAATCCACATGGAGCTCTGTTTCCATCTTCCTGTTTGCCATCGTTCGCTCCCTAGAGACTAAAATGGACGATCTGAAACTTGAGCTGTCCATGAACAAGGAGTGTATATTGGAGATGGTGACCTTTTGAAAGCTATATGCAATGATATTTCATTTTGATGTATGCCGACTGGTGTACATTCAAAATGACAATAAAGTTATGATATGATATGATGTGATATATGATATGATATGATATGATATGATATGATATGATATGATATGATATGATATGATATGATATGATATGATATGATATGATAGAAACCCCCCAAAGTAAGTTTCAACACAATTCTTCTACAGCAGAATTAATTCAAAGTGACCTTGTGCAGGATCTTAAACATTCTGATGGGGTATTATTTTTGTTATCGTGTTCTAAGAAAACCTTTACTAGCAGAAAACCACGTGTATATCCATGAAGGGAGATTTAATCTCCTTTCGCAAAAACCTCCCCTTTTGAATTTGTCTCCTGCAGATTTATGAACATAGAAATATTTTTGTTGAAAAAAAAACTGAACTCTCTTTAGAAATTATAGCTCTGTTTATTTCTTACATTTTGTCAGTTTTATTGGATAAGAGACATGAGATACACTTGTATTGTAATTAGAGGAAAAAATATTTAACAGTCAAGCCTTTTTAATCTGTTTTAATTAATGTTGATTTGTATAACCTTCTAATAACTTTCACACAGGATCCAGTATATGGAAGAGGAAAACTTGGAGAAATTCAGAGTCTTGTGCTGGGTATGCTAGACAGCTTTAACTATGATCAGGTAAGTACAATGTGAGATTTTTTTCTTGTTGATTAAAATTGTCATTGTCCAAGATTTAGAATTTGTAAATCTTCTTTGTTCCTTATCAGTTTCTAAGAGCTTTAACCAAGAAAACTTTAGCAAGCTAAAACCATTGTATTAACTTGTCACTTAATATTGTATTGTCTGTTTGCTTTCTATAACATACAGGGGGGTTTTCTGCACAAATTTGTCCTGTTTCATGTACAAAGATTGCATACATTTTGAGCTGCAATTCTTTCCAATACATACCTTACTTGGAAAAGTGCAGTGAAAAATTTAGCAACATAACTATGTTCAGATGAATATATTTGGTTCATTAAGTGTAAATTAGGCCAATTCATATTCATAATTATATGAATTCTGTCTTGATTCTTCCTGGACACCAATTAAGCAGATCACCACATATTTGAAGTTCCATACGGTAAATGTCTGTACCATCAAGTATGTGCCTGTACCCAGTGCTGATCCTGGGTCTTGATGTGAGCATGAATAAGGGCAATTACCTGGTTGTTCACATTAAATAACTTCAAGGTAAACTAAGGTAATATCTTTTGCCAGCATCATCTTTGATGAAGTGAACTCTGACTTTGCCTACCAACTTTTGTTTATCAATACAGACAGAATAACAAATAGAGTTAGATTCCATTCATAAGGTTTAGTTTTTCAGAATTCAATTCTACTTCCACTGTATCTCCCTTTTTGTAAATGAGCTGTGTAATTAGAATTTTAAAAGCAAAAATAAGAGTGTAGAAAAGCAAGGCACCATTATTTCTCTCAAATCCTAGTTGGCTGTTCACCACTTACAGTATAGCAAGGTTATATTCAGCTGAATATTTTGCCCTTGCCATTGAATTGGGATTTGAAAAGCTGTCCTTGAAAATATGAAATTCATTAAACTTTAATAGGTGATTTAATTTTTGTATTGCTTCACAGTGGGGTTCAGTATCTTTTTATCTAAGTACAGCTTTTTATTATTTCCAAACCTGGTGATGGAAATTGATTTAAGGTCAAAAGTTTTAGAATTGTACACTGTAACCCATTACACAAATAAGATTATATTTGCTTATGTTTATCTACTTAAAAACAATGTATGGGTTTTATTATCAGTGGAAATATTTAATCAGTGAAAGACTGTTTTTCATCTAGTAATATTTGGCCTGGGACATGTTTATGAATTTTTTTTGAGAGAGGATTTTTATCTCCCTTGAATGGAATGGATGGAGTTGAATGAACCTTTCATGAATCCCCTTTAAAAATCTGCCAGTTCCCCCTCTTTTTCTTTCCAGATCACCTCTCTTTCTCTTCTTTCCTCCTCTCCAACACTCACTGGTTCTTAGTCTTTATCCTCACTTATCAGGCTTAAAGTAGTCTAGGTACAATGCATCCTTGTTAAGATTCCTCTGAACTGTGGATCAGCTACAGCCTCTTCAATTCTTTAAGAAGGATGAAGCTATTCATTTATAGGAAAAAGGTGTTAGTTTACCTTTATACCAAAGCTTTTATTGTATATGTTTTATTCTTACATTGGTCTGAAATTTAGGAATTGACTTCAGATTCCACGAACTGCATTGGTGTTAAATAGAAATTGTAAAATAGTACCATTTAGGAGGATGTTTGTCAGTTATTCTACTAACAGAGATATAAATTATAGTAAATGAAACTGATCTGTTCTGTATGTGTGTAAGAAATTATCAACTAGAGATTTCTGGCCCAATACTGTGGCAACTATATCTTTTCAGTCTTCTCTTTGTTTCTTTATATTTTTGCCTTATCATCAATCATCCCAGAAGTACAGTATATGCATAGTCGCCTCGTACAAGAAAGCTAATCCTGTGTCAGCCATCATGAACATCAGGATTCAAAAAACATAAGTAGATGTTTTTGAGGAGAAGAGTTTCTAAAGCTACCTGAATCTGGTTTTACTGTATTATAGACAGTAAATAATAGAGATGTTTAATATCATATACAGCAGAGGCCTCCAACCTTTTGGGCACCAGGGACCAGTTCCATGGAGAGAGGTTTTTCTGTGGATGAGAGGGGACATGTGTTGCCTGTGCTGCCTGCATCCCATGGATGGGGCTTTGCGTGTTTGTACAGAATGGTTTCTGGCATGCCACGGACTGGTTGCCAGTCCACAGCCGGGGATTGGGGACCCCTGATATACTCCATTGTCTTCAAAACAGGAAATAAATTAGAATGAACTGTCTATAGTTATGGGAATCACTGGAGCTCCACCACTGTTGTTTCAGCCAACAACAGCCAACAGTATTGAATGTTGCTTTTAATATACTGCTTCTTTCAGACCTCGCCTTGATTCCCTGCTGTCACTAGCCCCTAATAAAAGTTCCTTTTGAGACAATGCCTGTTTGGGAAACTGGTTGCATTTGAATTCATCCATACTCAATAGAATTAACACATTAAATATTTTTTTCTTTTTTTAATGTTTATTTGCCAAATTTATATGGTCATCCATTTCACAACCAGGTGACTCTGGGCAGCATACAAAAGAGCTAAAACTAATAAATATATATAAAACAAATGTTATTATATTTTGGTGCATAGTCAGCCAGATGTTTAGACTGCTGGCATTTTTATCCACCTATCAAGTCCTTCCCAAGGACCTGGAATAGGCAGATATTATTCTTTGATGGTGTTAAAGGTACAGTTGCAGAATATAAGCTGTTACGAGTAAATCTGCCTTTTGCATTTGACCCAACGATTTTTTTCAATGTTGATGATGTTCAAGTAGTGTTCCAGAGTTTTGGGATCACACCAAAAGTGCCTATTATTGTTAGTACTAGTCACAGATGTTCTACTTTTATTTGGAGATCTTTTTATTTTATGTTTTTCTCCAGTTCTTTCTCTGGGGTGTTATATCACAGGTACTTGTCTGTTTGAATTTTAAAGTCCCAGAGCACTTTACATTTCTTCATTTTGCATTACTTTGTCTATTTTATGATCCCACCAGTTCTTGTGTGCAGGCAAATTGCACAAATTGTCATGCTGTTGTTTGTACTCTGCGTTCTTCTTGCAGCAGCTAACTAGTTGGACCACAGTTTGTTCAGCTTCTTTGCAGAGGCAGCACTTGTTGTCTGTTGCTGTCTTCTCGTTTCTGGTTTTGTATGCATTAGTTCTTAAGGCCTTGTATGGCCAGAATTAGCCCTTCTATCTTTTTCTTTGGCTTTCCTTCTCTTAGCCATTGCCAGGTTTTATTATCTGATTGGCCTGCTATTTTTAAATGTATTGGTCATGTAATACTTTCTCTTGTCATGTCCCTTTTCTAGTCTTAATTTGGTCTTTCTTGTAGGCTAATTTAGTCTCTTCAGTACTTAGTAAGCTTTCCTGGTATACCAGCTTCAGTGCATCTTCTTCACTGTCCTTCAGATATTCTTCCATTGCCCCTTTTTCTTCTTCAACTGTTTGATGTACTTGCAACATTCCATGTCCACCTATTTTCTTGGCAAGTAGAGTCTGTCAACATTGTTGTGTGGATGAAGGGCATGATTCATTGCTATTATTTTTCTGGTCTTCTCATCTAGGACTTTTATTTCTGGTTGAGTCCAGACCACTATTCCAGACGTATACCTAATGACAGGACTTGCCCAGGTGTTAATTACCTTGATGGTATTTCCTTCACTAAGTTTGGATTTTAAGATCTTCTTTACTTTTACAATGTATTTACTTCTAACATTTTTGACTTCAGCATGTTTGATCTTGTGAGTTTGAAGGTTCCCAGGTATTTGTAATGATGCTGTTATTTCCATAGGGAATCTTGAATCCTTCAGCTTTCACTATTTTCCGATTGAATGTATCCAATCCAAACTCCTTTGGAATGTCTTGGCTGCATATTTGAACAGTGTTGAGTAGCGATTCCATTTCAAGTGGTGTTTTTCCATACAGCTTCAAATTATCTATTTAAAGATGGTGGAATAGTTTGGCAGATATTTTTGATGTTTGATAGCCATGGCCTGACTTGTTCAGTATTGTTGACAAGGGAATCAGTGCAATGCCAACAGTAATAGTAGAAATAGTGATAGTGAGTTTCCTTGAAAGATTCCTCTCTTGACATTAACTTCTCCTAGCCTAGACCAGCAATTGTATCTTCCATTGTGCCATTGATTTTTGCACTGAAAGTTTCTGATGTTTCTGATGTTATTTCTAGGAACTTGTTTATCCAATCATGTAGTAGAGAGCTGAATGCCTTCTTGTAATAAATCCAAGCTACATTGAAGTTGATCTTTCCTTCTCTTGCAGTATTCCAAAATCATTTGTCAATTAAGAGCTGGTCTTTTGTCCTTCTGCTGTTTAGGCTGCTTCCTTTCTGCTCAGGTGGAAAGAGTTTATTTTCAACTAGATGCTGTTGAATTGTATCAGCTACCACAGGGGTGTCAAACTGCCAGCCCGTGGGCCGGTTTCATTATATCGAAGCCGTGCCCACCCCATTGCTGGCAATGCAAAAAGAGTCGTGATACGTCGTGACACGTCACGTGACAGGGCGAGTTTGACACCCGTGAGCTACCACAACAGTTAGCAGTCTGAAAGTCATTGGTAAGCTGATAACTATCCTGTAGTTGTCTGGTGCTGCCCTTTTGCTGGATCTTTCATTGTCAGGTAAATTTTGCCAGATGTTAACCAATTTTTAGTTTTACCTCTTTGAGGTATGTTGTTAAATTACTTGACAATGAGTGGGCATAGATCTGTCAGATGTTTCAACCAAAAACCATGCAATTCATCTTAATCTGGTAGTGGCCAATTATTGATTTTCCTTGCCCTTTTATCACCATGTCTGCTATTATTACAAGTTCTTTCATTCAGCTTCTTTTTTATTTTTACCCACATCCTTTACCAAGCTGAATTTTTGTTGTATTTGTTTGGATTGTCTAATAATTGCACCCAGGACTGTTTCTTCTCTGCCAGGTGTTGACTGATTCACTGCAGTGTCTCTATTGATGGATGTTAAAAACCGTTCTGATTCAACTGAAATTGGGAGATTTTGCCTTTAGTGTGCAATTTGAGCTTCATATCTATATAAATCCTTCCATTCCCTACCATCCAATCAGAGTTGAAGAAGCTTAGTGGATGAGAAGTGAAAAGACTTCAAAGAAAAATAAAGTCCAGTTGCCTCTTGAAAAAGCACCTTTGGGACATATCTGCTGATCTTTTTGGCTGTAATGGTTATCTGTTTCTTTATTATTTCCAGTGCTTCCTTAATCTTTCTTGTTTCTAGGAGATTTTTCTTGATCAGGTATTCTTTGGTCTTCTTGTTCTTCAGCTTCTTTTCTTTCAGTGTCAAATATAGATCCCTAGTCAAAGGAACTCACAGCATGTCCTCTCTGCTGAATCTTGAGGGATGAGCAGATGTAATGTTTCCCATGTAATTATTGAGGGAAAAAATTTCAAGTGCTGTAGAAATAATTAACTAAAATGGCAAAAAAATAAATCAGAAAGCACAAGTGTTATATTGCAGAGGTCCCCAACCTTTTGGGCACCAGGGACCGGTTCCGTGGAGAAAGGTTTTTCCACGGACTGGAGAGTGCGTGGTTTTGTGTGCTGCCTGCATCCCACAGATTGGGCTTTGCTTGTTTGTGCGGACCAGTTGCTGGCATGTTGTGGCCCAGTACCGGTCCATGGACCAGGGGTTGGGGACCTCTGTCATATTGGATCAGTACTTCAAAATTTAAAATTAAACTATTGGGATAATATGCTCTCAAATGAGGCATTTGATAGTATGAAAGATTTGTAATACAGAAGAAATAGTGAACTTGCTAGGAAGCTAGGCTAGCATATAATTTATATTAGAGAATAGAGAATAGAGCTGGAAAGGACTTTGGAGGTCTTCTAGTCCAGCCCCCTGCTCAAGCAGGAGAATCTATACCATCTCAGACAGGTGATTGTCTAGTCTCTTTTTAAAAATCTCCAGTGATGGAGTGCCCACGATTTCTGGGGTAAGCTGTTCCACTAGTAGATTGTCCTCACTATCAGGAAGTGTCTCTTTAATTCCAGGTTGCTTCTCTCTTTGATCAGTTTCCAAACATTGTTTCTCGTCCTTCCCTCTACAGCTCTGGTGAACAACCTGGCCTCCTCTGCCTTGTGGCAGCCCCTCAGATACTGGAACACTGCTGTCATGTCTCCCCTATTTATTCTTTTCTTTAAACTAGCCAAACCCAAGTCCCGCAGCCGTTCTTCGTATTTTTTAGTCTCCAGGCCTTTGATCATCTTAGTTGCTCTTCTCTGAATTTTTTCCAAACTCTCAACATCTTTTTTGTGATATGGTGACTAAAATTGGCTGTAGTATTCCAGGTGTGGTCTTTCTAGGGTTTTATAAAGCGGTACTAATCCCTTGTGTGATCTTGACTCTATGCCTCTGTTATACAACCCAGGATTGTATTAGCATTTTTTGCAGCCGCTGCACACTGCTGGCTCATGGTTAAGTGATCGTCTACTAGGACTCCAAGGTCCCTCTCAGTGTTACTGTTTTTAAGCCAGGTCTTGCCCAATCTGTACTTGTACCTTTGATTTCTTCTGCCTAAATGTAAAACTTTGCTTTTCCCCACATTGAAACTCATTTTATTGGATAGGGCCCATTGTTCAAGTTTGTCAAGATCTTTTTGGATCCTGAGTTTGTCTTCTGGGGTGTTGGCTACTCCTGTCAGTTTGGTATCTGCAAATTTGATGAGTTCCTCTTCAATTCCCTCATCTAAGTCATTTATGAAGATATTGAAGAGTATTGGGCCTAAGATGAAACCTTGTGGTCCACTGCTTACTTCTCTCCATGTGGATGTAGTGCCATTGAGGACTACTCGTTGAGTACGGTTTGTCAGCCAGCTACAGATCCATCTGGTGGTGATATTGTCTGTTCCACCTTTTTCTAGCTTACCAAGGAGTAGGTTGTGGTCTACTTTGTCAAATGCCTTATTGAAATCTAAGTATACTACATCCACTGCATTTCGCTGGTCTACTAGTTTAGTCACTTTATTGAAAAATGAGATAAGTTTGGTTTGGCATGATCTGTTTTTAACAAACCCGTGCTGGCTACTAATTATGGCTTTGTTTGCTTCTAGTTGTTCGCAGATCTGTTTTTTGATTATCTTTTCCAGGATCTTCCCAGGTATTGATGTTAAACTGATTGGTCTGTAGTTTTCTGGGTCCATTTTTTTTCTTGAAGATAGGAACCACATCAGCCCTTTTCCAATCCTCAGGTTCTTTCCCAGTGCTCCAGAATTTATGAAAGATGTGGTGCAACAATTCTGAGATACCATCTGCCAGCTCTTTCAGAACTCTGGGATGTAATCTGTCGGGTCCCAGTGATTTATATTCATCAAGGTTGAATAGATGTTCTCTTACCATTTTCTTACTTATTTTAATTTTTGTTTCTAGTATGTCTTTTGCAGTGGGTTTTTTGGTATGTTGGGCTGTAGTTTCTTTTTGTGTGAAGACTGACGCAAAGTATGAGTTAAGCAGCTCTGCTTTCTCCCTGTTGCCTGTAATTTCCTTGCCATCTTCTCTCTTTAGTGGCCCTATAGTGTCGTTGACTTTTTTCTTGTTGTTAATATGTTGGAAGAATTTTTTTTATTGTCCTTGATTTCTGTTGCAAGTCTTTGTTCGTTCTGAGCCTTTGCTTTCCTGACTTCATCTTCTGGCTGTCTGCTGATAATCAGCCTTAGTTATGTGCCCCTCTTTCCATTATTTGCATTTGTCCTTTTTGTTTTTCAGTTTGTTAGAGAGATCTTTGTGCAGCCATGCTGGTTTCTTCTTGGATTTCTTGTTTTTCTTTCTCAGTGGTATTGTGCTGGTCTGGGCTTTTGTGATCACATTTTTCAGGGTTTCCCACACTTCTTGGGTTGTTTTCCCCTTTAAGATTTTCATCTATGGGATCTTTCCTAGGTTCTCTATGATTTGTTAAATTTGGCTCTTTTGAAGTTTAATTTAAACATTGGTTGGATTGTTTTCTATTGCTAGTGTTTGCATTATATTAAATTCCAGTATGATGTGGTCACTTTCACCCAAGGTTCTGGCAATTTCAATTCCCTCTATCACTTCTTCTCTATTTGTAAGGATTAAATCCAGTACAGCTTTATGTCTAGTTCCATCCTCCACCTTTTGGGTGACAAAGTTGTTGGCTAGGTTGGTTAGGAATTAAGATATGTAATTTCTGTCTTGCATTAATATTCACAAGGAGATACTTTTCTACATGCAAAATGTATATAATGTAGCTACAACTTAAATGATTTCTATATTATTCTTTTGCCTGTCTAGACCCTTTTGGAGACAACAACAAGCTTACTTAACCGCGATCTCCACTGGTCTTTACGTAATTTGAAAGCATCTATGACTAGAGGGCTCAATCCCAAACAAGATTATTGCTGTATTTGTTTGCAACAGTACAAGAGAAGGCAACAGACAGGTGACCAAATTATAGTCTTCAGGTAAGTCTAGATTAGTGAATAGGTTCAACAATGAGTGGGTTTGCAAGGGAGAACTTGAAGACTTTGGAGAGCTCAGATTTACTAATTAATGAATAAGATAAGGAATTTTAATACTGAGCACACAGTGTTCTATTGCTATATCACTAATAATTTGATGTATGTATATGTGCACCTTTTCGATCACTGTCCAACCTATAGCCTTACTAATAATATAATAATAAAATAAATGAGATTTGGTACTATCTGATGTAGCAGGCAATAAGTGTAGAAAGAAGATTTCTTAAGAGTGCATTCCATTGAATATGTATGTGGTAGGAAGTTGCATGAAATTCTGAATAAGGAACTATAACATTACACTGTTAATGTCTAAAAATGGCTTAAATATTAAGATATTTTTTAGAAATATATTTATTGTAAAAAATTTAGATTTGATTATACATTTTAAGTATATTTGTTATGTATGCATACAATGTAATATATATACTCTATTTTTATAACAGTTGTGGCCATTTGTACCATTCTCTTTGTCTGCTAAGTAAAGAGTGTGGCACTGAAACAAAAGGACAGATGAGATGGACTTGCTTTAAATGCAGTGCAAATCATAAAGGAGAGAAAGTAAGTTTGACTTCCTTGGAGACGAAGAAAAGAACTCCGGTATCACTTGCTCAGGTAAGACTTGAAGAAGTGACCCATTCTTAAAAGATTGATATGCTGACTGACTGAGTGATTGATTTAGTCTGCCTCTTGAAACCAGCTAGACTTTAGATAGTTTTCAAAAGTTACAATAAGAATAATTATTAATCAAAATAGCCACAAAAGTAAATGACTAAATTATGTATTTATGGAAAATAGCATTATGGGGTACAGATAATTGCCCAAACATCCATGTATACATCATCATTAGGGGACAACCTATATTTCAGGAGATAAGCTATTCCAGAGGAGGGGAGCTGATGCACCATTAGTCCCCCTCATGCTATACCTGTCTCTTAGCAGGAGCTCCCTAATTGTATGAGCAGGAAAGGCTGAAACTATGGGGAAAGATGGTCTCTAAAATATACAACCCCTAAACCATAATGAGCTTTATAGGTAATAATCAGTATCTTGAATTATACTCAAAACCTACTAGTAACCTGTGCAGCTCTGCAGCAGAAATGTAATATTGGAGTAAGTGATTGACCATTGAGCATGCATGCACTGCATTCTGGACCAGTTGAAGTTTCTAAATGGTTCTCAACCATTGTTGTTGTTAGTTGCGAAGTCGTGTCCGATCCATCACGAGCCCATGGACAATGTTCCTCCAGGCCTTCCTGTCCTCTATCATCTTCTGGAGTCCATTTAAGCTCACACTTACTGCTTCAGTGACTCCATCCAGCCACCTCATTCTCTGTCGTCCCCTTCTTCTATTGCCCTCAATCTTTCCCAGCATTAGGCTCTTCTCCAGTGACTCCTTCCTTCTCATTAGGTGGCCAATATAACAAATTACAGTAAAATAATCAAGAGATGATGGAGCACAAATGACCATCTTCAGTGCATCTTGTTCCAGGTAAAGCCACAGTTGATGCACCAGTCAAAGTTTCTTTCCATAGTCTTCACTTGCTCTTTGAGCAGGAGCTTTGAATCCAGAAACTTCTAGATTGCCTGCCTGCTCTTTCTGGGAGCACATAACTCCATCAATTTTACAGCCCTGGAATAAGCCTCTAAATCAAGAGCCACTCTGTCATCTGCACATTAACATACTTCACCCTGAACCACTGAAAGGTCTCTCCCAACAATTTCACATGGATGTTGAACATAACGGGACAGGAGTAAACCCTGAGACATTCCATAGTGATGTACCTATAGAATTCCTCCCTCCCCCCTTCCCTCCAGAAACACATTCTGGACCTGCATACTGAGATAGGACCTGAGCCAACATAACTGTCTGCATCCACAGAAGGATATTGTGGTCAACAGCAATAATGTCATTAATAGATTTGGAGGAAAGAATTTCATACCACTTTTCATCCAGTCCCTGCTATAATCATCCATTAAGTTGGCCAAGGGGGTTTCTGATCCATGCCCAGACCTGTGTCTATACAGAAAAGAGTTCAGAAAATTCATATCCTCCATATCCTTCTAAAACTACTTTCCCAATAACATTCCCTAAAAGAAAGTTAGAGTTAGGATGAAAGTTGTCCAATTTTGTTGGATTCAGGTTTTGCCTTCTTAAATGAGCAAGAGTAGGTAAATCTAGTGGGTGATGGTGGTTGGTTTTTGAGGACTTCTGGCATTGCTCCTTCCCTCCAAGAGATGTTAACTGCAACCCAGATTCAATTCCTGACTTTTTCATAAATGCTTTAATTAGGCAGGTGAACTGGGCACTCTAACTGCAAGTAGCTGAGCTAAGATTGCAGAGGATTTCCTTGGGATCCACAGGTTCAAAAGCCTCCGAAAGAGCACCATCAGATGTTTCTTCAGGCCAAGTGCTACAAAAATGAAGCTGTTCTTGTAGTCTCAAACAGATGTTGTATCAGCCATCCAAATGTTGTTGATATAGTCCTTATCATGTTTAAATGCTAGCATGTTTGAGTGGATAGTGCATACATTCCTGTTTCATTGAAAACCAAAGGTTTGATGTATTTTTTAATCACTGATAAAAGTGGTTTTTCTTTATGCCTTCTGTAAGCATTGGTTTTCTCCAACTGATAATTATTTATTTCATGTTGTTAGTCTATTTAATTATTATATTTTTAATTCTAGATTTAGACTTATTTAATGTATGTAACTGATTTGAGTACCTATATAACCTACGCACGGTCACTCACGCACTTGTCACCTCCCGCCTGGACTACTGTAATGCTCTCTACATGGGGCTCCCCTTGAGGAGCACCCGGAGGCTCCAGCTGGTCCAAAATGCGGCCGCGCGGGCGGTGTTGGGGGGGACTCGGCGTTCCCACGTGACACCGCTGCTGCGCGAGCTGCATTGGCTGCCTGTGGCCTT
>NW_015386576.1:1254008-1262268 GCF_001527695.2 Protobothrops mucrosquamatus | reverse complement strand
TTGCAGGACTGGCCTAGGGTAATTTTTAGGGGGGTTTTAATTATATTTTAAAATTTGACAAATATTTAAATATTCCTTTTAATTAATTTTAAATTTGTATTGTTTTGTATGTATTTTAAATAGATTGTCAGCCGCCCTGAGTCCTACGGGAGAAGGGCGGGATATAAATCCAAAAATAAATAAAAAATAAATAAATAAATAAAAAATAAATAACACCTAGAAAGAAAATTGTACATAACAATTACATGCAAATAAATATGGGAAAGTGCCCATCCCGTGAAGTAACCTTTACACAGGAGAAGAATTGTATTTTATTACTAGTGATGCCACCAAAATTATACAATCACATGCCAAAGAATAATAGGCATTTTGTGTGAGCAGAAATGTGCTAAGCCTTGCCCAGATTCTGTGCCTACTCACATTTGAATTTCTATAAACAAAGATAAATCCTTTCCATGAGTGGTTGTATTTGTACATGCGAGTATGAAGGAGAGAAAGAATATGCTTTTGATTGAAAATTTGAACATAAAGAGGGATGCTTAAGTGTTTCTTCTAAATGCCTTCCAAAATTGCATTTGCATACTTTGTAGTTTTATCAGCGTGCTGACTCCTGTGTCAATTGCAAGCTTTTTAATATAAATCGGAAGCTTTTAAGTAATCTAGCTGCTAGAGCAAAGTAGAAAATGCTCACTTAGAATATATCAGTTTTCCTTAGGTGAATTTGATAAATGAGTACCAATAGAGAATGTAGGTGGATTACCTTAGTGGGGATATTATAACTATATGTATTTCTTATTTATTGATTTTATTATAAATTATATTTATTTTGTATTGTGTCAAAAGATATTACTTATTAACTGTTTAAGAGTGAATATCCCATTTTCTACTTATATTTCCTCCACTGCAAAAAGTTTTCCCTCAGCTTTTAAATCAATTATTCTTCGAAGTCCCAGGCCTAGAACAGACTTCTGGAAGCAGCTGGTTCTCTGAACTCAACAAAATTTAGCTACCGGTTCGGGTGAACCAGTGCGAACCGGCTGAATCCCACTACTCTGTGTGTGTGTGTGTGTGTGTGTGTGTGTATTTCAAATTTTGGATTAAGACTTTCTTTCAGTTATAAATATCAAACAAATAAAAATGCATCCTAGATCCAGTTAACTCATTAAGTTTAAGTCACTCCTTCTAGCTTGTCTTCACCGAGTAAAATCTTTTTCTTCTCTGGAAAGTTTATCAAGTAGTTATAAGCCTCCCTTTTTATCAAAAATTTCTTGACCTCATTAATGTCCTTAAAGAAAAAGTCCCAAACTTGTCTTTTTAAGAGTCGCAGATTTTCTTGAAGTTTTTCTTTCAGTTGTGTTGAGAGATTTATGTTTAAAGCATCATAATAAAAGTTGTGGTCAGGTTTATATTCCAAAATTGCAGTTAATTCCTCTGCATTTTCAGCTACTTGTAAAGTTGCCTCAGTAGTTTGGTAACTTTCTACACATGTTTGCATCTTTAAAATAGTTTGAGAAGGTTTTTTTATCATCCTTGGAGCATAGCTGGTCAACAAACTGGTGGATTTTATTTAGAGAGTTTTCAGATATATCTCTAATAATTTGCTCCTCCATTTTGACTCCCTCTTTGGTCAAATAATAGCTTTTTTTGGTAAGTTACTTAGGAATTGCTAGTAGTTCAGAAATCATAAAAATCAGAAAGTTTTAGCCACCCACAACAAAGCAGACCAAGTTATAAGTTACTACAATAATAAACTAAAACCACAGCTCTCAGTCTTTCTGTTTCTCCATCAGCTTTTCTTTCTTTTTTATTTTTGCTTAACACTTCTTTATTTTGGCTTGCCTTAGCAGCCTTCTTCCTTGTTGTTTAACACTAAAGAAATCCCCAAAATGACGCAGGTCTTCAAAAAGGTGTAGCCTCTTTTAACTTAACTTAGTAAAGATTAATAGTCCTTAAAGAAATGAAAGGCATAACTTACTGTCCATTTGAAAGATAAATTTCAAAATGGCGGTTTTAATGACGAACAGATTGCAGCCCCTCTTCCCCAGCATTTGGCATGCAGCAGCTTTGAAGCACAGCTCCTGAAGTTGCTTGCAGAGCTCAGCTGTATCCAAGGTTCCTGAAGGGTAATTCCTAGATTCCCCCTGATCCAGGTGGATCATAAAAACTGAAGGAATGCCGGTCCCTTCAGTTAGTAGTTAAAGAGCTACAGCCGAGAGAAGACCCCTTCAGGGATCCCTCCCTGAGTGTGTATTTAGTCGGCCATCTTCATTGGAAATCCTATCTCCCAAGTTGCTAAAGGAGAGACTTTTTCACTTATATACTCAAAGCTTCAGTATAATCTGGTGAAAAGGCTATTCTCTTAAGTAATAGTTGAGGAATATCTTATGTGTCAACATATGAATCTGTCTTAGGTTCTGAATGTAGAATTACATACCATTGCAGAAGTTAATATCTATTATGGTTATTTGAAAATCAGGATAATTAAAACCAACATGGTCATAAGAAACCTGTGACATTTGCATTTTACAATTTTGTAAAAAAATTAACCATTAATTTATCAATTGACCTAAAATATTGAGATGAAATATGATGGGCAACATTCTCAAAATATATATCACTCTTGAAACATTTATTTTCATTGCATTTATTCTTCCTGTTACAGTCATAAGTATGTTGATCTATAACTCAAAATATTTACTGTATATCTATTAAATGAAGTATCTTCCTAGGAATAATTATCCCCAAGTATTTAATAGAATCAGAACAATAAATTCCATAGATTTCTTTTTTGTCAATTGGCATATTAGTCTTACTCATTTGGATAGCCAGAATAGTTACCATATTTCTGTACCATTGTCATAAATCTTTGTGATGATTTTTAATATTGATTTAGGAAGCCTGAAGTTTTATCTGCATATAAGAGCAAGTTATTCTCAATTTCTGCTTCATGTATACCTCAAATATTGCCAGATGGTCATATTGGGAATGCCAGAGTTTCCAGCACAATTAAATATTACTGTAGATAGGGTCATCCTTGACACATTATGTATCTCGTCTTCATTATAGGGGAAATAATTTTATTGTTACAAAGGGACTTAAATAGTAATATTTTATCCAGGAAATAAATTGGATTGGAAACTAATATTATTTCATAACTTGCTCCCAAAATTTAATTTACACCTTATCAAAGGCTTTTTCTATATCTAATGAAGCCAAAATGGTCATTTTGTTATTATCACTTATAGTGCTAGTGTGTTCTTCTAAAGTGTGTTTTCTAACATATACATTCAAGGCTTCCATTATTTTATTTATTTTGATCAAAACATGGATTGATGCTAAAAAATGCCACCAAGCATCTGGAGTATAGTTCCTCAGTGTGGTTCTTGCTCTGCTGAAAATTACTGTCACTTTGAATGTTGAAGTAGTGTTGAGGTCTATATGGGAAGTGACAGGAATCTCTCCCCTTCCCCCTCCTTTATTTTCTGTGAGCACCCTGCTCAGCAAACAGGCTGGAAAATAAAGTGTAGACTCAGGAAAAATGATTGCTATAAATGTTAAATGTAAGGGTTACTTTGAATAGAAGAACTTTATTTTAAGAGTATTTCTAAGTGTCACGTTTTCTCTCATACGGCAGCATTTCAACAATGGTTTCCTACAGATTTGCCTGTCTACAGCTCAGTCTGTCTTTTGAATTCTTTTAAACAACAGGAAGTGTATTTTTGTGCCTCATATAATATTTCCTCTCCAATTCAGACCAAGAAAGACAAAGAGGGAAGTTGGATGGAACAAAAAAAATTTAGAGGTTGCTTCCAACAAAAGCTGCAGGCAGCTAGGAAAAGTCAAAGAACAGTTTCTGAAATGACAGACGGCAGAAAAATCATTTTGGCCCAAGCCAAGAGCGAAAGTAGCAGCAACAGCATGTCTCTTAGATGGATATGCAGAAGTCAGCTTTTCCTCCTGAGTGCAAGAAAGATGACTGTCATTTTGTTCCCTAAAATGCATACAGTTATAATGGAACCAGGCCTCCAGAGGGAGAGCCAGACTTTCATTCCTGAAATCTTTCTTTAGAAAAGCTTTTCCTGATGCAAAGTTGAGCTGAGTTTGATTCCAAGGACCATCAAGATTGGATCAGTTGAGCTTCAGGATAATGAACTTTGTATATCCTCAGAACTAGAATGGTGTGACATCAAAACCTATTTCTTATTCTCATGAAAAAAATGATATTTATTAGGGTGATTGGGTACAACGTGCAATCGTATCTGTAAGTTTGAAAAAACAGATGTGGAAACTTTATAACGCAAACTTTTTCCATTGCCATTCATAGAATTAAGAATGTATGTCTCGAGGGACTTCCGGTGGCAGGCGACTTCGCTGGACGCAGCTGTTTGCTGCTCCCGCCTGTTTCCGCGTAAAAGCCGTTTTGACAGCCTGCATCAGCTGTCAAACGGCCTGATACCTTTCCCCTGGGCTTAGGGGGATAGGTGAGCTGCCCAAGGTAGGAGTTGAGTTCCCGAGTCGTCCCTTGTGGACGATGTAGGTGAGAACTCCTCCGGAGCCCCAGGCTTCTCCGCGATCCAGGACGCCTTCGCCGTAGCGAAGCTAGAAGCCGCCGTCACCGCTGCAACTTAAAGTTAACAGTGAGTTTGCCTTGTAAGCAGACGAACCGACCCTGGAAGTCTGTTTTGTATTTTTTGGACTATACTCTAACTTGGACAATACGTTCTTCCCTATATTTGAGTTGGATTGAGGGAAAGTGAACTTAAAATGGCGATGGCTTGATTTTTCAGCAAGAAGTGAAAGTGATTTCCGCTTTGAACTGTTGCTACTTCTAACTGGCGCATTATCCGCTTTGGTTGAATTGCTTAAAAGACTTTTTAGCAAATTGGATTTTATTGTAAAGATGGCTTCGAAAAAAACTGTGCCTTCGATTGTAAAATATACATCTCCGATGACCCAGACACCTCAGCCAACTTCAAAAACTTCTCACTCGTCACACCCTCCATCTTCTTCGTCTCCACCGTCTTCCGGCAAAGAGCTACAGGATTTGATGGCTGCAACTATTAAGCAAATGACCGAGATGTTTCAAGAGATGGATGTTAAAATGCAAAATAGATTTGATCAATTATCGCAGCAACAATTGGATTTATCACAACAACAGCAAGATTTAGCACAGAAGCAGGATGATTATTGTGCGAATGTGGCAATTGCTTTTAAAGGTTTGGCTGACTATGTGGATGCAATAGCAGAAAGGGTGGAAGAGAATGAGCAAAAAGNTGATGTATGTATATGTGCACCTTTTCGATCACTGTCCAACCTATAGCCTTACTAATAATATAATAATAAAATAAATGAGATTTGGTACTATCTGATGTAGCAGGCAATAAGTGTAGAAAGAAGATTTCTTAAGAGTGCATTCCATTGAATATGTATGTGGTAGGAAGTTGCATGAAATTCTGAATAAGGAACTATAACAATACACTGTTAATGTCTAAAAATGGCTTAAATATTAAGATATTTTTTAGAAATATATTTATTGTAAAAAATTTAGATTTGATTATACATTTTAAGTATATTTGTTATGTATGCATACAATGTAATATATATACTCTATTTTTATAACAGTTGTGGCCATTTGTACCATTCTCTTTGTCTGCTAAGTAAAGAGTGTGGCACTGAAACAAAAGGACAGATGAGATGGACTTGCTTTAAATGCAGTGCAAGTCATAAAGGAGAGAAAGTAAGTTTGACTTCCTTGGAGACGAAGAAAAGAACTCCGGTATCACTTGCTCAGGTAAGACTTGAAGAAGTGACCCATTCTTAAAAGATTGATATGCTGACTGACTGAGTGATTGATTTAGTCTGCCTCTTGAAACCAGCTAGACTTTAGATAGTTTTCAAAAGTTACAATAAGAATAATTATTAATCAAAATAGCCACAAAAGTAAATGACTAAATTATGTATTTATGGAAAATAGCATTATGGGGTACAGATAATTGCCCAAACATCCATGTATACACCATCAGTAGGGGACAACCTATATTTCAGGAGGTAAGCTATTCCAGAGGAGGGGAGCTGATGCACCATTAGTCCCCCTCATGCTATACCTGTCTCTTAGCAGGAGCTCCCTAATTGTATGGGCAGGAAAGGCTGAAACTATGGGGAAAGATGGTCTCTAAAATATACAACCCCTAAACCATAATGAGCTTTATAGGTAATAACCAGTATCTTGAATTATACTCAAAACCTACTAGTAACCTGTGCAACTCTGCAGCAGAAATGTAATATTGGAGTAAGTGATTGACCATTGAGCATGCATGCTGCTGCATTCTGGACCAGTTGAAGTTTCTAAATGGTTCTCAACCATTGTTGTTGTTAATTGCGAAGTCGTGTCCGATCCATCGCGACTCCATGGACAACGTTCCTCCAGGCCTTCCTGTCCTCTACCATCTTCTGGAGTCCATTTAAGCTCACACTTACTGCTTCAGTGACTCCATCCAGTTCTTGTAGTCTCAAACAGATGTTGTATCAGCCATCCAAAATGTTGTTGATATAGTCCTTATCATGTTTAAATGCTAGCATGTTTGAGTGGATAGTGCATACATTCCTGATTCATTGAAAACCAAAGGTTTGATGTATTTTTTAATCACTGATAAAAGTGGTTTTTCTTTATGCCTTCTATAAGCATTGGTTTTCTCCAACTGATAACTATTTATTTCATGTTGTTAGTCTATTTAACTATTATATTTTTAATTCTAGATTTAGACTTATTTAATGTAGGTAACTGATTTGAGTACCTATATAACGCCTAGAAAGAAAATTGTACAGTACATAACAGTTACATGCAAATAAATATGGGAAAGTGCCCATCCCGTGAAGTAACCTTTATACAGGAGAAGAATTGTATTTTATTACTAGTGATGCCACCAAAATTATACAATCACATGCCAAAGAATAATAGGCATTTTGTGTGAGCAGAAATGTGCTAAGCCTTGCCCAGATTCTGTGCCTACTCACATCTGAATTTCTATAAACAAAGATAAATCCTTTCCATGAGTGGTTGTATTTGTACATGCGAGTATGAAGGAGAGAAAGAATATGCTTTTGATTGAAAATTTGAACATAAAGAGGGATGCTTAAGTGTTTCTTCTAAATGCCTTCCAAAATTGCATTTGCATACTTTGTAGTTTTATCAGCGTGCTGACTCCTGTGTCAATTGCAAGCTTTTTAATATAAATCGGAAGCTTTTAAGTAATCTAGCTGCTAGAGCAAAGTAGAAAATGCTCACTCAGTTTTCCTTAGGTGAATTTGATAAATGAGTACCAATAGAGAATGTAGGTGGATTACCTTAGTGGGGATATTATAACTATATGTATTTCTTATTTATTGATTTTATTATAAATTATATTTATTTTGTATTGTGTCAAAAGATATTACTAATTAACTGTTTAAGAGTGAATATCCCATTTTCTACTTATATTTCCTCCACTGCAAAAAGTTTTCCCTCAGCTTTTAAATCAATTATTCTTCGAAGTCATTAGTTTTTCATGTGCGTGTACATGGCAGTTTTGATTCCTGGCGAATGCCTGGAAAAGTCCCTATAGTTTTTGAAGATTTTGAAAATGATTTGCTATTGCCAGCTTCTTAGGGCTGAAAGAGAGTGACTAGCCCAAGGTCACCAAACTGGTTTTGTGCCCAAGGCAAGACTAGAACAGTTTCTAGCTAAGATCAAAATTTATTTTTTTACCAAATCATGTTTGAATATGTCTAATTACCTTAAGTTCTTGAAGGATAATTCTTATAATAATGAGAACTAAATACTTGTTGAAATTCAAAGGTATCTATCCAGTTCAGTGTTACGTAATGGTACATATTTATTTTCATTCCAGTACATTATTGAGGCTGCCAAGATCTTGATCCCTTCAAGTCCTAGCCTCATTATGGCAAGGGGATGTTTCTGGGAGGGATAAGCAAAGAATACTAAGAATGTGTGCTAACATTAAGAAACATGAACATGGGAAAGCTCAACAGTGAAATATGAAATTAAATTAATATAACTTTCTATTTTAGGCAGGGCTTTTTTTCAGCCGGAACGCGGCGGAACCGCGTTCCGGCACCTTTTTCCGGGCCGGCCGCACCGGAAATAGCCCCTCCCACACCGGAAATAGCCCCTCCCAAATTTTACTTGCATTCCTGTTCTCTAAAGGGGCGGTCCTAGGGTTTGATGAGGGCGTGGCCAGGTTTGAGTTCCGCCACCTTTTCT